>NC_090646.1:3977755-4155255 GCF_040937935.1 Hyperolius riggenbachi | reverse complement strand
TTATAGTAGTAGTAGTAGTAGTAGTAGTAGTAGTAGTAGTAGTAGTAGTAGTAGTAGTAGTAGTAGTAGTAGTAGTAGTAGTAGTAGTTGTAGTCATAGTAGTAATAATAATCCGAACATTTATATAGCGCTTTTCTCCTGTTGGACTCAAAGCGCTCAAGAGCTGCAGCCACTGGGACGCGCTCAAGAGGCCACCCTGCAGTGTTAAGGAGACTTGGCTTGAACTCCCTACTGAATAGGTACTGACCCTAGCCAGGATTTGAACCCTGTTCTCCCATGTCAAAGGCAGTGCCCTTAACCAGTACTCTATTCAGCCACTAGTAGTAGTAGTAGTAGTAGTAGTAGTAGTAGTAGTAGTAGTAGTAGTAGTAGTAGTAGTAGTAGTAGTAGTATTAGTAGTTGTAGTCATAGTAGTAGTAGTAGTAGTAGTAGTAGTAGTAGTAGTAGTAGTAGTAGATGTAGTCATAGTAGTAGTAGTAGTAGTAGTAGTAGTAGTAGTAGTAGTTGTAGTCATAGTAGTAGTAGTAGTAGTAGTAGTAGTAGTGGTAGTAGTAGTAGTAGTAGTAGTAGTAGTTGTAGTCATAGTAGTTGTAGTAGTAGTAGTAGTAGTTGTAGTCATAGTAGTAGTAGTAGTAGTAGTAGTAGTAGTAGTTGTAGTCATAGTAGTAGTAGCAGCAGTAATAATAATAATGATAATAAAACATTACTGTGATGTAAATGTAGATGTGAAAATATACATTATTCAGAATCCTACCTAATAAAACCGTGTCCCTTGCGTCCCACACCTGTGTGTACGTGCTTTTGCCGAACCGCACACGTGCGGCATGAAGGCGGCTGTTGGGGTAGGAGGAGGGCGGGGCCAGAGGGTGGGTGTATGCGCTCATGGTGTGCGGGCGTGTGTGCATGCGGACATGCGGCGGCAGCGGTGGTGACAGGTTGGGCGGGGAGGGTTGGGTAGTGAGAGGGAGGCCTAGCGCCCGTTACGTTAACAGGCCTCAGGTCTAGTAGTGAATAAGCACCTATTAGGCGCAGTACAGGTTGCGTTAAGCCAATAATTGGGGAAGGGGACTGGATGCCAGGATGGGAGTGATATTTGGGGAGGGTGGGAGGGGCTTACAATGAAAAATGTGCCATGCTATTCTTATTTTGTCTAATGTGATGTTAAGGGGCGGAGCAAAGAGAACTACATAATGATTCCACTGGTGGTTCTGTGTTATTTTCCACCACCTCTCCCATATTATGTCATCTGCTTATGCCCCGCCCTTGTATGTCTGCCATAATCATTATTATTAATTGATTTAGAAAGTGCCAACATATTACAAAGTAAGAAACAAACATGGGGTGCATAATACAGACAATGGTACAAACCAATATACAAAATACATCCTATATAATAAAACTTCATGTGTCCCTGCGTCATCCTCCTGTCCCTGCATCATCCTCCTGTCCCTGCGTCACCCTCCTGTCCCTGCGTCACCCTCCTGTCCCTGCGTCACCCTCCTGTCCCTGCGTCACCCTCCTGTCCCTGCGTCACCCTCCTGTCCCTGCGTCATCCTCATGTCCCTGCGTCACCCTCATGTCCCTGCGTCACCCTCCTGTCCCTGCGTCATCCTCCTGTCCCTGCGTCATCCTCCTGTCCCTGCGTCATCCTCCTGTCCCTGCGTCATCCTCCTGTCCCTGTGTCCATGTGTTTTGGCAAGTGCACATGTGTAGCCATTGGGACAGGAGAAGGACGGGGCCGGGGGGGGGCGTGTGCGCAGCAGCATGCACAGACATGCGCTCACGTCCGTGCACCACACGCAGTTTATGCAGCAAGAGCCTAGCGCCCGTTTTTAAACAGGCCTTAGGCCTAGTATACATACAATCTAAAATACAGAATACAAACTACAGAATTGGCAATGACAGAGATAAAAGTAACATGATGAATACAATGTATAATGATTTTCAAGACACAAAAGGGTGTATCTTGTATTCTGTATTTTAGATTGTTATATGTGCACTAGGCCTAAGGTCCATTTAACTTTGCCATAATCCCCCTGTCACCCAGCCCTGCACATAGGCTCAAGATCCCATGAAGGATGACGTAATTGTGGACGTGGGCAAAGCGAGGCATGTGGATGAAGCTGTCTACCCTCGGGGTGTATTCAATGCATTGCAACTAATAATCAGTGATGAGAAAAAATGCCGAAATTATTTTCGCATTCGTAAAATTCAACTTTCGACTGCAAAGGCCTTTTAAAATCATTTAGCAATAAATTTGTGATGTTACGTATTTTTTGTGAATTTTTGCTTCAAAAAAACCCCAAAATTTTAAGCTTTTTGAAAATGTTCACAGTAAAAATAACACATTTTTTTTTTCAGAAAATTTTTCATATTGCGAAAATACAATGTATATTCATGAATATTTTCTCAAAATCTGAAACAGCATTTTGGATGTGCAAGCAACACTGCAAAAAATTCATCAGTGATTTACAAGATACTCTAAAGAACAACACCTAAAGCACATGAAAGATAAATGTCTCATTAGACGTGTCTTCATCGGCCATTAGCCAAATGTTGTCATTTTGGATTTTAAAAAAAAAATACATTTCCATAAATTTGGATGTTGAAATAATTAAACAGTCCTGCAACATTTACCTTCACATTGTTGGGAAAGCATTATATTAGTAATTTTGTTTTTCTACCGATTAACACATCACAAAAATGTTAATTTATGTTAATTTAATTGTCTACCTGTAGTATTTTGTATATATATATACAGTGGGTTGCAAAAGTATTCGGCCCCCTTGAAGTTTTCCACATTTTGTCACATTACTGCAACAAACATGAATCAATTTTATTGGAATTCCACATGAAAGACCAACACAAAGTGGTGTACACGGGAGAAGTGGACCGAAAATCATACATGATTCCAAACATTTTTTACAAATCAATAACTGCAAAGTGGGGTGTGTGTAATTATTCAGCCCCCTTTGGTCTGAGTGCAGTCAGTTGCCCATAGAAATTGCCTGATGAGTGCTAATGACTACATAGAGTGCACCTGTGTGTAATCTAATGTCAGTACAAATACAGCTGCTCTGTGACGGCCTCAGAGGTTGTCTAAGAGAATACTGGGAGCAACAACACCATGAAGTCCAAAGAACACACCAGACAGGTCAGGAATAAAGTTATTAAGAAATTTAAAGCAGGCTTAGGCTACAAAATGATTTCCAAAGCCTTGAACATCCCACGGAGCACTGTTCAAGCAATCATTCAGAAATGGAAGGAGTATGGCACAACTGTAAACCTACCAAGACAAGGCCATACACCTAAACTCACAGTCCAAACAAGGAGAGCGCTGATCAGAAATGCAGTCAAGAGGCCCATGGTGACTCTGGACGAGCTGCAGAGATCTACAGCTCAGGTGGGGGAATCTCTCCATAGGAGAACTATTAGTCATGCACTGCACAAAGTTGGCCTTTATGGAAGAGCGGCAAGAAGAAAGGCATTGTTACCAGAAAAGCATAAGAAGTCCTGTTTGCAGTTTGCCACAAGCCATGTGGGGGACACAGCAACCATGTGGAAGAAGGTGCTCTGGTCAGATGAGACCAAAATGGAACTTTTTGGCCAAAATGCAAAACACTATGTGTGGCGGAAAACTAACACTGCACATCACTCTGAACACACCATCCCCACTGTTAAATATGGTGGTGGCAGCATCATGCTCTGGGGATGCTTCTCTTCAGCAGGGACAGGGAAGCTGGTCAGAGTTGATGGGAAGATGGATGGAGCCAAATACAGGGCAATCTTGGAAGAAAACCTCTTGGAGTCTGCAAAAGACTTGAGACTGGGGCAGAGGTTCACCTTCCAGGAGGACAATGACCCTAAAGATAAAGTCAGGGCAACAATGGAATGGTTTAAAACAAAACATATCCATGTAATAGAATGGCCCAGTCAAAGTCCAGATCTAAATCCAATCGAGAATCTGTGGCAAGATCTGAAAACTGCTGTTCACAAACGCTGTCCATCTAATCTGACTGAGCTGGAGCTGTTTTGCAAAGAAGAATGGGCAAGGATTTCAGTCTCTAGATGTGCAAAGCTGGTAGAGACATACCCTAAAAGACTGGCAGCTGTAATTGCAGCAAAAGGTGGTTCTACAAAGTATTGACTCAGGGGGCTGAATAATTACGCACACCCCACTTTGCTGTTATTGATTTGTAAAAAATTTTTGGAATCATGTATGATTTTCGTTCCACTTCTCACGTGTACACCAGTTTGTATTGGTCTTTCACATGGAATTCCAATAAAATTGATTCATGTTTGTGGCAGTAATATGACAAAATGTGGAAAACTTATGTATTTAGCTGGTGTTGGCCCCTCCCACTTTTCCTAACCCTAACACACAATTACTTAATGACCAATTTTCTGAGCTTTACGGTCTTTGGCATCAATAATTTGCATTAAAATAAAATAAATCTGATTGGCTGTGGCTCCACCCATTTTTCTGAATTTGAATCCAAATCCCCCAATGGCCAAGTGTACCAGGTACAGGTGATTAACAGTGCAAGAGGCTTGTGCCATTAACAGTGCAAGAATGGCACCAATGAAATATTCCCCTTAAAAATCAATAGGTGGATTTTGATTGGCTTTTGTACGCTCCACCCACTTTCTGAATATTAATCCTAGTCACCCAGTGACCAATTGTGCAAAGTTTGAGAACCCTACCATTAACAGTGTAAGAATGGCTGCAGTTTACATTTTCTCAGTGAAATGTGTATTTGTCTCCGCCCACTGATGACCCGGTATTGCCCGAATATGTATTTGGCTGGTGTTGGCTGCGCCCACTTTTCCTAACGCTAACACACAATTACTCAATGACCAAGTTTGTGAGCTTTGCGGTTTTTGGCATCCATAACCTGCGTTAAAATGAAACAAATAAGATTGTCTGTTTGTGGCTCCACCTCCTTTTATCAATTTAAACCCCAGTCACACAATGATCAACTGTGCCAGGTTTGAGGCTTGTGCCATTAACAGTGCAAGTATGGCAGCAATGAAATATTCCCCTGAAAAATCAATAGGTAATTTTTGATTGGCTTTTGTAGGCTCCACCCACTTTTCTGAATATGAATCCCAGTCACCCAGTAATTAACTGTGCAAAATTTGAGAACCCTACCATTAACAGTGTAAAAATGGCTGCAGTTTACATTTTCCCAGTAAAATTTGTATTTGTCTCCACCCACTTATGACCCCGTGTTGCCCGCTTATGTATTTGGCTGGTGTTGGCTGCGCCCACTTTTCTAACCCTAACACACAATTAATCAATTACTCAATTGCCAAGTTTGTGAGCTTTGCAGTTTTTGGCATCAATAATTTGCATTGGAATGAAACAAATATAATTGGCTGTTCGTGGCTCCACCCCCTTTCTCAAATTGAACCCCAGTCACCCAATGATCAACTGTACCAGGTTTGAGGCTTGTGCCATTAACAGTGCAAGAATGGCAGCAATGTAAATATTCCCCTTGAAAATCAATAGGTGAATTATGATTGGCTTTTGTAGGCTCCTCCCACCTTTCTGATTATTAATCCCAGTCACCCAGTGACCAACTGTGCAAAGTTTGAGAACCCTACCATTAACAGTGTAAGAATGGCTGCAGTTTACATTTTCTCATTGAAATTGGTATTTGTCTCCGCCCCCTTTTTGGTTATGGGGAAAAAAGTATCCTATACTTTATTCCAGGTAGTGTACTATGTGTGTGCCAAATTTCATTCAAATCCGTTCAGCCGTTTTTGCGTGATCGAGTAACAAACATCCAAACATCCAAACTTTCCCACTTATTATATTAGTAGGATACTAGCTGATTGCCTGGTGTTGCCCGATTATGTATTTGGCTGGTGTTGGCTTTGCCCACTTTTCCTAACCCTAACACACAATTACTCAATGACCAAGATTGTGAGCTTTGCAGTCTTTGGCATCAATAATTTGCATTGAAATGAAACAAAACTGATTGGCTGTGGCTCCACCCCCTTTTCTGAATTTGAACCCCAGTCACCCAATGACCAACTGTACCAGGTTTGAGGCTTGTGCCATTAACAGTGCAACAATGGCAGCAATGTAAATATTCTCCTTGAAAATCAATAGGTGAATTATGATTGGCTTTTCTAGGCTCCACCCTCCTTTCTGAATATTAATCCCAGTCACCCAGTGACCAACTGTGCAAAGTTTGAGAACCCCGCCATTAACAGTGTAAGAATGGCTGCAGTTTACATTTTCCAGTGAAATGTGTATTTGTCTCCGCCCCCTTTTTGGTTATGGGAATAAAAAGTATCCTATAATTTATTCCAGGTAATGTACTATGTGTGTGCCAAATTTCATTCACATCCGTTCAGCCATTTTTGCGTGATCAAGTAACAAACATCCAAACTTTCCCATTTACAAGTTTGTCAGATATACAGTGTAGATAATCTATTTATCAATATATCTATATGATTAAGTGTGTTGATACTTTCTCTCATTTATTTACAGACAGTGACATTTGTTATAAATGTGCAGATGATGAGTGGCCAGACAAGAAGAGAGTAAAATGTGTCCCCAAAATGCAGGAGTTTTTGTCCTATAGAGATGACCTTCTGGTTTTAGTTGTTTTATCCACATCTCTATTCCTCTGCATCATGACAATATTTATCACTGGAAGTTTTATGTATTTCTGGGAAACTCCAGTGGTGAAAGCCAATAACCGGACTGTGAGCTTCATCCTCCTGACCTCCATCTTGTTGAGCTTCCTGTGTGTCTTCTTGTTCCTGGGACATCCTGTGGACATTACCTGCATGCTGAGACAGGTGGCATTTGGGACCTTCTTCACCATCGCTGTCTCTTCTCTCCTGGCCAAGACTATCACTGTCTGCATTGCTTTCAAAGCCACCAAACCCGGCAGTTCCTGGAACAGATGGATCACCGTCAAACTATCTAATTCTATAGTCTTCTCCTGCTCCTCTGTCCAAGTTCTGATTTGTACTATCTGGCTGTCAGTGTCTCCTCCCTACCAAGAGAATGACATGTCCTCTTCTCCTGGGATAATCATCATCCAGTGTAATGAGGGCTCAGTGATTGGCTTCTACTCTGTGTTGGGTTATATGGGGCTTCTGGCCGGTGTGAGCTTAGTTCTGGCTTTCATGGTGAGGACATTACCGGACAGCTTTAATGAGGCCAAGTACATCACGTTCAGCATGCTGGTGTTCTGCAGTGTCTGGATTGCCATGATCCCGGCCTATGTGAGCACCAGAGGGAAGTACACAGTGGCTGTGGAGGTATTTGCCATACTGGCCTCCAGTGCTGGAATATTAGGCTGTATATTTCTTCCCAAACTCTACATTCTGCTGATGGAGCCAGATCTCCACTCCAGGAAGCTCGTGCTGCACAAATACAGCTCATGAGATCACATGGGCACTGCAATGCATGGAAATACTTTAATTGCTTTGTTAGTTTTTTTGTTTTCAACATTAGTCAACTCAAAGTTTAAATAATAATAATTATCGGGGCAGCACAGAGGCGTAGTGGTTAGCTCTCTCGCCTTGCAACGCTGGGCTCCCAGTTAGAATCCAAGACAGGGTACTATCTGCATGAAGTTTGTGCGTTTTCCCTGTGTCTGCATGGGTTTCCTACAGGCACTCTGGTTTCCTCCCACATCCCAAAAACATACAGATATGTTAAATGGCTTCCCCCTAAATTGGTAGTAGACTATGATACATGCACTACACAATACATATATAGACATATGACGATGGTAGGCATTAGATTGTGAGCCCCTCTGAGGGACAGTTAGTGACAAGACAATATAATCTGTACAGTGCTGTATATTGCAGCTAAAATTAAAATGATTCTTCACTAGAATTTGAGATAGTTTGGCTCCATTTTATAAACCCAACCACATTTTGCAAATCGAGTTCAAAATGTTTAAACTTTAACCATTCAATGACAACTGAACGTTTGCAAACGTCCAGTGTATTTGTGGAGAGCGCACCATCAGTTTGTTACTAAATGAGGCCCATATTGTATCATTTTAACCGAAATGAGTTGTAGAATACATATTGGTGTGTCTTAAAGCTTGGGCACACATCACATAAAAAATAGGTAAGGACAAACTCAATCCAACATTAAAAAATAATTTTCTAAATTATGATCAAATTTGGGAAAGTTTTAGCAAAACTACAAGAGACGTATGTAGTAATATTTTAACCGTGATAAATAGTAGAATAGAGTTAAGAAAGTTTTACGGTTGAGGCCCATGTCTGGGAATCAAAGGCAATTACATATTTGCATAGGCTGTACCTAAATAAAAGACTAGTAAAATGAAAACAAAGTGACAGAATATGAAAGAAACAACATACAGTGCTGTGAAAAACTTTTTGCCCCCTTCCTGATTTCTTATTATTTTGCATGTTTGTCACACTTAAATGTTTCTGCTTATCAAAAACCGTTAACTATTAGTCAGAGATAACATAATTGAACACAAAATGCAGTTTTAAATGATGGTTTTTATTATTTAGTGAGAAAAAAACCTCAAAACTTACATGGCCCTGTGTGAAAAAGAAATTGCCCCCTGAACCGAATAACTGGTTGGGCCACCCTTAGCAGCAATAACTGCAATCAAGCGTTTGCGATAACTTGCAACGATAACTTGCAACGCTGGAGGAATTTTGTCCCACTCATCTTTGCAGAATTGTTGTAATTCAGCTTTATTTGAGGGTTTTCTAGCATGAACTGCCTTTTTAAGGTCATGCCACAACATCTCAATAGGATTCAGGTCAGGACTTTGACTAGGCCACTCCAAAGTCTTCATTTTGTTTTTCTTCAGCCATTCAGAGGTGGATTTGCTGGTGTGTTTTGGGTCATTGTCCTGCTGCAGCACCCAAGATCGATTCAGCTTGAGTTGACAAACAGATGGCCGGACATTCTCCTTCAGGATTTTTTGGTAGACAGTAGAATTCCTGGTTCCATCTATCACAACAAGCCTTCCAGGTCCTGAAGCAGCAAAACAACCCCAGACCATCACACTACCACCACCATATTTTATTGTTGGTATGATGTTCTTTTGCTGAAATGCTGTGTTACTTCTACACCGATGTAACGGGACACGCACCTTCCAAAAAGTTCAACTTTTGTCTAGTCGGTCCACAAGGTATTTTCCCAAAAGTCTTGGCAATCATTGAGATGTTTTTTAGCAAAATTGAGAAGAGCCTTAATGTTCTTTTTGCTTAAAAGTGGTTTGCGCCTTGGATATCTGCCATGCAGGCCGTTTTTGCCCAGTCTCTTTCTTATGGTGGAGTCGTGAACACTGACCTTAATTGAGGCAAGTGAGGCCTGCAGTTCTTTAGATGTTGTCCTGGGGTCTTTTGTGGCCTTTCGGATGAGTTTTCTCTGCGCTCTTGGGGTAATTTTGGATGGCCGGCCACTCCTGGGAAGGTTCATCACTGTTCCATGTTTTTGCCATTTGTTGATAATGGCTCTCACTGTGGTTCGCTGGAGTCCCAAGGCTTTAGAAATGGCTTTATAACCTTTACCAGACTGGTAGATCTCAATTACTTTTGTTCTCATTTGTTCCTGAATTTCTTTGGATCTTGGCATGATGTCTAGCTTTTGAGGTGCTTTTGGTCTACTTCTCTGTGTCAGATAGCTCCTATTTAAGTGATTTCTTGATTGAAACAGGTGTGGCAGTAATCAGGCCTGGGGGTGACTACAGAAATTGAACTCAGGTGTGATAAACTACAGTTAAGTTATTTTTTAACAAGGGGGGCAAACACTTTTTCACACAGGGCCATGTAGGTTTGGAGTTTTTTTTCCTCACTAAATTATAAAAACCATCATTTAAAACTGCATTTTGTGTTCAATTATGTTATCTTTGACTAATAGTTAACGGTTTTTGATGAGCAGAAACATTTAAGTGGGACAAACATGCAAAAGAATAAGAAATCAGGAAGGGGGCAAATCGTTTTTCACAGCACTGTATATTGTTACCTTAGAAACTTGGCTTTTTAAATATGTATGCCACGAGGGTATATTACTATTATTTTTGCGAATAATGTCTTATCAATAGTGTACAATGAGAAAGCAAAAATGAAAAACAAAAAAAGACACCTTTATTTTCAAATACAATATTGTCACCATACATTGTGCTAGGAACATAATCTAAACATTGTTATAACCAGGATGTATAAACAAATACAATGCATGGGTTTAACTTATAGTTAGCATTGTTTATTGTAGCTATAATGAAGGTAAATTGAGAAATAGTGTGTTTTTCAGTTTTTTTTTCCCCCTCTACTTTATACTTTAACCACTTTACCCCCCAGTGCTAAATTTCTCCGTCCCTCTGCGCACTGCTTCACCCCCAGGGACGGAGAAAGGCGCACTTGTTTGTTTGCTGGCTGGGAGTGGGCGGGGACCTGGCGCGCACACTCCAGCCAGCCAGCACAGCAGGTGACTAATTGGATGTTAGGAACAAGCGTTCCTAAATCCAATTAGACGCGCCGATTGCGGACACAATGGAGGCTGCTTCAAACAGAAGCAGTCTCCATTGATAACAAATGAATGTAAACAAACGTGTAGCGCGCGATCGCGCGCCCCCGCGACCCGCGCGCGCGCGCACACACCCCCGCTCTGCAGTGCAATGATTGGTTATGGGGACCCCAGTCCCCAATAACCAATCATATCACAGTAAAAAATGAATGGAAGCAGCGCTGCAATGTACAAATTGCGCTGGTGCTTCAGGGGTAAAACCCCTCCGTTGTGAAGTGGTTAGAATGCATTGAAAATAAGGTAATTACTAAACAAAAGTATCACATGCTAAAAGCCTAATTGGTCCTGAGAAAAACAATATGTAGATTATTTAGGTGTGATTAGTAGTAATACAGTTATTGGCAAATGAATGGGAGCTGTGGTGATATGTGAAAATTAATTTGGTCCTGAAGTGGTTAATATTGAAATACATATGCCAGGTTTTTGCGATGTAAAAAAATTAGATCAAAATAAAATAATTTAAAAACGTTTACCAGATTTAATAAGCCACGCATTTCAACTGAGAAATTAACAAATCTGTGCGTGAAAGGGGGTGGGGGGAGGGGGATAAATATTTCTTCTGGTGAAGCCATTCCTTTTTATTTGGATGTATTTTGGAAGTTAATGTCATGGGGAAAGGGGGACATCCACTTTTTACTCACTAGCTGATGGCCCGGTATTGCCCGGTTATGTATTTGGCTGGTGTTGGCTCTGCCCACTTTTTCTAACCCTAACACACAATTACTCAATGACCAAATTTGTGAGCTTTGCAGTGTTTGACATCAATAATTTGCACTGTAATTAAACAAATCTGATTGGCTGTGGCTCCACCTCCTTTTCTGAATTTGAACCTTAGTCACCCAATGATCAACTGTACCAGGTTTGAGGCTTATGTTATTAACAGTGCAAGAATGGCAGCAATGAAATATTCCCCTTGAAAATCAATAAGTAAATTTTGATTGGCTTTTGTAGGCTCCACCCACTTTTCTGAATATTAATCCCAGTCACCCAATGACCAACTGTGCAAAGTTTGAGAAACCTGCCATTAACAGTGCAAGAATGGCTGCTGTTTACATTTTCTCAGTGAAATTTGTATTTGTCTCCACCCACTTTTTTGGTTATGGGGATAAAAACTATCCTATACTTTATTCCAGGTAATGTACTATGTGTGTGCCAAATTTCATTCAAATCCGTTCAGCCATCTTTGCGTGATCAAGTAACAAACATCCAAACTTTCCCATTTACAAGTTTGTAAGATATACAGTGTAGATAATCTATTTTAGTATATTAGTGACTAGCTGATGGCCCAGTGTTGCCCGGGTACCGGGTATGTATTTGGCAGGTGTTGGATCCACTAACTTTTTCTAATCCTAATACACAATTAATCAATAACTCAATGACCTAGTTTTTGAGCTTTGCAGTCTTTAGCATCAATAATTTGCATTGAAATGAAACAAATCTAATTGGCTGTTTGTGGCTCCACCCCCTTTCTGAATTTGAACCCCAGTCACCCAATGACAAACTGTACCAGGTTTGAGGCATCTGCTATTAACAGTGCAAGAATGGCAGCAATTACATATTCCCCTTGAAAATAAATAGGTGAATTTTAATTGGCTTTTGTAGGCTCCACCCCATTTTCTAAATATTAATCCCAATCAACCAGTCAGGCCACCAATTGTGCAAAGTTTGAGAACCCTACCATTAACAGTGTAACAATTGCTGCAGTTTACATTTTCCTAGTGAAATTTGTATTTGTCTCCACCCACTGATGACCCGGCGTTGCCCGGGTATGTATTTGGCTGGTGTTGGCTGCGCCCACTTTTTTTAACCCTAACACACAATTACTCAATGACCAAGTTTGTGAGCTTTGCGGTCTTTGGCATCAATAAATTGCATTAAAATGAAACAAATCTAATTGGATGTGTGGGGCTCCACCCCCTTTTCTGAATTTGAACCCCCATCTCCCAATGACCAACTGTACCAGGTTTGAGGCTTCTGCCATTAACAGTGCAAGAATGACAGCAATGAAATATTCCCCTTGAAAATCAGGTGAATTTTGATTGGCTTTTATAGGCTCCACCCACTTTTCTGAATATTAATCCAAGTCACCCAGTGACCAACTGTGCAAAGTTTGAGAACCCTACCATTAACAGTGTAAGAATGGCTGCAGTTTACATTTTCCCAGTGAAATTTGTATTTGTCTCCACCCACTTTTTGGTTAGGGGAATAAAAAGTATCCTATATGTTATTCCAGGTAGTGTACTATGTGTGCCAAATTTCATTCAGATCCGTTCAGCCATTTTTGCGTGATCGAGTAACAAACATCCAAACATCCGAACTTTCCCATTTATTATATTAGTAGGATATATGTGTATATATTTATACCTGACTAGCTGATTGCCCGGCGTTGCCCGGTTATGTATTTGGCTGGTGTTGGTTCGGCCTACTTTTTCTAACCCTAACACACAATTACTTACTGACCAAGTTTGTGAGCTTTGCGGTCTTTGGTATCAATAATCTGCATTGAAATGAAACAAATCTGATTGGCTGTGTGTGTGGCTCCACCCCCTTTTCTGAATTTGAACCCCAGTCACCCAATAACCCTAACACACAAACACTCAATGATCAAGTTTGTGAGCTTTGGGGTAATTGGCATCAATAATTTGTATATTTCCATAGAAATTAAACAAATCAGATAGGCTGTTTGTGGCTCCACCCCTCTCCAGCATTTGAACCCCAGTCACCCAATGACCAACTGTAGCAGGTTTGAGGCATCTGCTATTAACAGTGTAAAAATGGCAGCAATTTAAATATTCCCACTTGAAAATCAGGTAAATTTTGATTGGCTATTATAGGCTCCACCCACTTCCCTGAATATTAATCTCAGTCACTCAGTGACCATCTGGGAAAAGATTGGGAACCCTGAAATAAACAGTGTAAGAAGGGCTGCAGTTTACACTTTCCCAGTGTAATTTGTTTTGGCTCCGCCCACTTTTTGTAACCTGGACACAAAGTCACTCAATGCCCAAGTTTGTGAGCTTTGGGGTCCTTGACATCAATAATTTGTATTTTACCCATGAAATGAAACAAATCTGATTCACTGTTTGTGGCTCTGTCCCCTTTTCTGAATTTGAACCTCAGTGACCCAATTACCAACTGTACCAGGTTTGAGGCTTGTGCCATTAACAGTGCAAGAATGGCAGCAATTTTAATATTCTCCTTGAAAAGTGACATGTGATTTTTGATTGGCATTTTTAGGCTCCACCCACCTTTCTGAATATTAATCCCAGTAACCAGCTATGCTAAGTTTGAGAACCCTGCCATTAACATTGAAGAAGGGCTGCAGTTTACAATTTCCCAGAAAATCTGTTTTTAACTCCTCCCACTTTTTGTAACCTGGACACAGTCACTACTCAATGACCAAGTTTGTGAGCTTTTGGGCTCCTGGCATCAAAATTGTGCTAATGGAAGCAGATTATCCAGCAAAGAAATCTGGCTGTTTTTGGCTCTGCCCCTTTACTGAATTTGAACCCCAAACACTTAACGACCGACTGTACCAGGTTTGAGGCCTCTGCTATTAACAGTGTGAGAATGGCTGCAGTTTCAATATTCCCCTTGAAAATCAATAGGTGAATTTTGATTGGCTCTTGTAGGCTCCGCCTACTTTTCCAAATATTAATCCTAGTCCCCCTGTGACCAACTGTGTGAAGTTTGAGAACCCTGCCATTAAAAATGTAAGATAAGCTGCAGTTTAATTTCCCCATGTAAAAAGTTAGTTGTTTTTTGGCTCCGCCCACTATTTCTAATCTTGACATACAGTCACTTAATGACCAAGTTTATAAGCTTTGGGGTCTTTGGCATCAATAAGTTGCATTTTACCATTGAAATTACACAAATCTGATTGGCTGTTTTTGGCCCGCTCCCTTCAGAATTTAAAACCCAGTCTCCCAGTGACTGACTGTAGCAGATGTTAGGCCTCTGCCATTAAGAGTGCATGAATAGCAGCAATGTAAATATTCCCCTTGAAAATCAAAAGGTGAATTTTGATTGGCTGCTGTAGGCTCCACCTACTTTTCTGAATATAAGTCCCAGTCACCCAGTGGCCAACTGTGTCACGTTTGAGAACCCTGCCAATAACAGAATGGCTGAAATCAATCTAACAAATCTCATTGGCTGTTTGTGGCTCCACCCCTTTAGTGAATTTGGACCCCAGTCACCCAATGACTGACTGTATCAGGTTTGAGGCCTCTGCCACTAACAGTGTAAGAATGGTAGCAATGTGAATATTCCCCTTGAAAATCAATAGGTACATTTTGATTAGCTGTTGTAGGCTCCACCCACATTTCTGAATATTCATCCCAATCACCCAGTGGCCAATTGTGTAAAGTTTGGGAACCCTGCAATGTAAAAAATGAAGTTGTTGGCACCGCCCACTTTTTTTAACCTTGACATACAGTCACTCAATTATCAAGTTTATCAGCTTTGGGGTCCTTGGTATCAATACTTTGTATATTCCCATTGAAAAATAAACAAATCTGGCTGTTTGTGGCTCTGCCCCCTTCCTGAATTTGGACCCTTGTCACCCAGTAACCAACTGTACCAGGTTTGAGGCATCTGCTTTTACCAGTATAAGAGAATGGTAGTGTAACGATCGGTGTCAGCACACAGAGAGAATCTGATTATTGGTGATCTGCAGTATCACCAAGAATACAGATATATACCTGATTATTGATGATCTGCAGAATCACCAATAATTCAAGTATAACTAACCTCTGGACACCTGATAAAGTGTAAGTGTTTGGTGCAACAGTATATGAGCCTGGACCACCTGAGGAGCAGGTGACCCTAGACCGTATAATGAGTATCTCCTGGTTAGGGTTGGAGATAAACAGAGAGTAGCATGAATAGCGCCGACAGAGGCTACTGACGAGCTACTGTTTGTCCCCTATCTTATTGCTTGATGAAGCGGGCTGTGCCTGCAAAACGCGTTGCATCTTTTGGGGTACCAATAATACATTTATTTGTTTAATTCAGACAGTATTTTGAGTCTGCTTTCCGGAGGTAAGTCCACCACTGCCTCCCAGCAAATTTTAACATTTTTATTACCTTTTATCCTGCTGATGCCTCTGTTCTCTTACGATAATCCTTGTCAGTGGATCGGCAAAATTTTGCATAAATTTTCGCAACTAAGTCCACATGTAATTATGATTTAGAACATCAACTGATTTTGTGTAATCCATTCATAATTTTGTTTAATTACGTGAAATTTCATGTAATTTTATGCTGACTTTCGCGCTTAATAGCAAAGCCCACACACATGCTATTGTCACCAAAATTGCTAAGCAGTGTTAAGGGGCATAGTGGAAACAGACACAAAAGATCTTGTCCTTTTTGAGAAGATTTTTTTTTAATGTGCAAAAGAAAAATGTTTTTTAAGCTCAGAAAAAAACATTTTTCCTTTGCATTTCTAAAATCGATTTTCTGCAAAAACTACAAAGGTCTTTTTGAAAAATTCTCTTTTTGTATTTTCTCTCACTATTCCCCTTAAAGGAGAACTGTAGTGAGAGGTATATGGAGGCTACCATATTGATTTCCTTTTAAGCAATACCAGTTACCTGGCAGCTATAGACTGAGCTATCTGCCTGCAGAATCACACCAGAAACAGGCATGCAGCTAACCTTGTCAGATCTGACAATAATGTCAGAAACACCTGATCTGCTGCATGCTTGTTCAGGGGCTAGGGCTAATAGTATTAGAGGCAGAGAATCAGCAGGATAGGCAGGCATTGCTTAAATGGAAATCAATATTTCTGCCTCTATATAGCTCTCACTACAGTTCTCCTTTAACATACACAGCAATGTTTTGTTGGAGAAATGTTTTATTGGCACAGTAACCATACACATATTACAATATTTGTTCATATAAAGGCATTACTACCAGCTCCATGCCATTAAAAAAATAAACAGTTTAGAAGTTGAAGTTGAGCTTAATAGTTAAAAGTTGACGGCAGTTAGTGAAAATTATCATATCAGATTATTAATGCTTAAATTTAATTAAATTAACAAAAAGAAAAGAAAAGAAAAAACATAGATGGCAATTTTTGTGACAACAACATGTATGGGATCTTTGCTATAAAATGCAAGGAGACACTCAACTGTCTCAATAAACACATGTACATATTTCAAATGAACACCAGTGAATATATACAAGTGTACAAGCACCACACCCATAATAGGACAGCCTCTTCCTGGTCAGCTGACCGACATGACATCATCAGACAGTCCACATTAATCCCTCAGGGTAAAAAACATAATGGGCATTACTATTGATGGTGTCTGACCACAGTAACCTGACAACACATCACCTATTGCTGGTCTAATAAGCAACACACCATAAGTAGAGATGGCCTGAACGGTTCGCCGACGAACTTTTGTAGTTCGCGTTCGTGGAGAACCTCGAACTTTTCCGGAAGTTCGATTTGTCCCCATAGTGCATCATGAGGGTCAACTCTGACCCTCTACATCACTGTCAGCAGGCACATTGTAGCCAATTAGGCTACACTCGCAGGAATTATTTGGTGGGGAAATCACTGATTCACAGCCATTATTGTTACAACAAGATGAAGGTGCTAAGCAAGTTACACCACCTTATATGTCTGAGTTAGGTGGCGACACTATGGACGTAACGTGTGAGGAGGAGGAGGATAAAGTACCTGCTGTTGACGCAGTTTATGACGTGTCTGAGGCAAGCGAAGCTGGGCAGGATAATTATGATGATGACGATGATACGGATGTCACGTGGGTTCCTAAGAGAAACGATGACCAAGGGGACAGTTCAGAGGGGGAGTCAGAGAGGAGGAGGAGGAGATGAGTTGCTGAAAGAAGCAGGGGGAGCTCGTCATCAGAAACAGCTGGTGGCAGACTGGCAGTGTCCGGCGCCATGTATCGCCACCTATAGACAGCCAGCCAACATGTCCTTCAACGTCAGCTGCTGATGCCACCATAGTGCCATCACCCCAGGGGGGCTCAGCGGTTTGGAAATTTTTTAATGTGTCTGCCTCAGATCAGAACAATGCGATATGTTCTCTCTGCCTCCAAAAATTGAGCCGTGGAAAGGCCAACACCCACGTAGGGACAACTGCCTTACGAAGGCACATGGAGAAAAGGCACAAACTGCAATGGGAAGAGCACCTGAGCAAAAGCAGCACACAAAAGAAAAGCCACCCTCCTTCTCCTCCTCCTCCTTCAGGTGCAGCATCTTCAGCCGCTTTCTCCCTTGCACCTTCACAGCCATCCTACTCCACTCTGCCTCTGACCTTGAGCGCTTCCTGCTCCTCTGCCCACAGCAGCCAGGTGTCTGTGAAGGAAATCTTAGAGCAGAAGAAGCAAATTTCTGCCAGTCACCCCCTTGCCCGCCGTCTGACAGCTGGCTTGGCGGAACTGTTAGCTCACCAGCTGTTACCATACCAGCTGGTGGACTCTAAGGCCTTCTGTAAATTTGTGGCCATTGGGACACTGCAGTGGAAGATACCAGACCGCAATTATTTCTCTAAAAAGGTGATACCCAAACTGTACCATGAAGTTGAGAGGCAAGTGGTGTCATCTCTGGCACACAGCGTTGGGTCAAGGGTCCACCTGACCACGAATGCCTGGTCTGCCAAGCACGGTCAGGGCAGGTAAATTACTTACACAGCCCATTGGGTCAACCTGGTGACCGATGGCAAGCAGGGAGTATGTGGCTGTGCAGCGGACCAACTTGTGACACCTCCACAACTTGCAGGCAGTCCTCCTGCCATCTCCTCTCCTCCTGCTATATCCCCTTCTCTGTTGTCAACCTCCTCCTCCTTGGCTGAATGGCAGTTCAACACTACTGGTGCTGCGATCTCCTCTCCAGCTACACAGCCCCAGCTCCCCAGGGCCTATGTTGCATGCCAGGTGCGACGGTGTCACGGCATCTTAGACATGTCTTGCCTCGAAGCAGAGAGTCACACTGGACCAGCTCTTCTGGCTGCTCTTAACAAACAGGTGGATCAGTGGCTGACCCCGCACCAGCTGGAAATCGGCCACGTGGTGTGTGACAACGGCAGCAATCTCATTTCCGCTTTGAATTTGGGAAAGCTGACACATGTACCCTTGCTTGGCACATGTGCTGAATTTAGTCATTCAAAGATTTGTGTCAAAGTAACCAGACTTAGAGGATGTTCTGAAGCAGGCCAGGAATTTGTGTGGGCATTTCAGGCGGTCTTACACGGCCATAGCACACTTTGCCGAGATTCAGTGGAGAAACAAGTTGCTGGTGAGACGCCTGATTTGCGATAGCCCGACTCGCTGGAATTCGACCCTCCTTATGTTCTCTCGCCTGCTAGAACAGGAGAAAGCCATCACCCCGTACCTCTACAATTACAGTAGGACACACTCTGGGGAGATGGGGTGTTCTGGCCCAACAACTGGAGTGGACGCTCATACGAAATGCATGCAGGCTCATGCGGCCTTTTGCGGAGGTGACCAACCTGGTGAGTCGCAGTGAATCCACCATCAGCGACTTGATCCCGTATGCTTACTTCCTGAAGCGTGCCGTGCGTAGAGAGGTGGATCAAGGAAGCATTGTGGTATCAATTCTCATCAGAACCAGATGTTTCCTCAACACCTGCGGCAGCACAGAGGGGAGAGGAGGAGGAAGAGTCATGTGGGGAAGAAGAGTCAAACTCGGATGATGAGGAAGGTGTTTCTTTGGAGGAGGAGGAGGAGGAGGTGGCGGCAGAAGAACAACCGCTGCAGGCGTCACAGGGGGCTTGTGATGCTCAAAGTTCCCGTGGTATTATTTGTGGCTGGGGGAAGGAGAAAGACTTGCCTGATGTCACTGATGAAGAGCAAGAAGGGAAGGATAGTACGTCTGGATCCAACTTTGTGCAGATGGCGTCTTTCATGCTGTCCAGCCTGTTGAGGGACCCCCGTATAAAAAAACTCAAGGGGAATGAGCTGTACTGGGTGGCCACGCTACTAGACCCTCAGTATAGGCACAAAGTGGCGGAGATTAGTGTTGGGCGAACAGTGTTCGCCACTGTTCGGGTTCTGCAGAACATCACCCTGTTCGGGTGATGTTCGAGTTCGGCCGAACACCTGGTGGTGTTCGGCCAAACTGTTCGGGGTTCGCCGAACTACTGAATGCATGGCCGAACAGGGCCCCTGTTCGGCCGAACAGGGCCCTGTTCGGCCGAATACTGCCCCCCATGGGGTCGCAGGCATAAGGGGGGAGCATGCCCCGGTCGCGGGGGGGGTCGGAAATTCCCCCCACCCCCTCCGCTAGCGCTCCCCCCTCTGCCCGCTTCCCCATACAAAAAGTTTGAAACAAGTTCAATAGTACCTGGGCTGGTGGCACTGGCTGGCAGTGGAGTGAGGAGGAGGAGGAGTCCGAGTAGCAGAGTGACGTTGAGGCCGGGCAGCGGGCGGTTCAGCGCTAGTACCCTTGTGGTACTTCCGCCCTTTCTCTGACCTCACGTCCTCTGCATACGAGGGTACGCATCACGCGTACCCTCGTATGCGTCATCACGCAGAGGACGTGAGGTCAGAGAAAGGGCGGAAGTACCACAAGGGTACTAGCGCTGAACCGCTCGCTGCCCGGCCTCAACGTCACTCTGCTACTCGGACTCCTCCTCCTCCTCACTCCACTGCCAGCCAGTGCCACCAGCCCAGGTACTATTGAACTTGTTTCAAACTTTTTGTATGGGGAAGCGGGCAGAGGGGGGAGCGCTAGCGGAGGGGGTGGGGGGAATTTCCGACCCCCCCCGCGACCGGGGCATGCTCCCCCCTTATGCCTGCGACCCCATGGGGCCCCCAAAATGGGCATGTTCGGGGGTCCCATTGACTCCCATTGAGTTCGGCGTTCGGGCCGAACATGCCGAACATCTGGCCCATGTTCGGCCTGTTCGGCCCGAACCCGAACATCCAGGTGTTCGCCCAACACTAGCGGAGATGTTTATAAAATCACCTGAAGGCAGAAAGGATGCAGCACTTGCAGAACAAGCTGGCAACTATGCTTTAAATGCGTTTAAGGGTGATGTGACAGCACAACGCAATCAAGGTACCACTGGCATTAATCCTCCTCCCATGTCCACGCAGGCAATCTCATAGTGATGTTGGACATGCGGACATTCTTTAGTCCAACGCCTCGCCTTAGCCCTTCCGGATCCACCCTCCACCAACGCCTCAACCGGCAGGTAGCTGACTACCTGACCTTAAGTGTGGAAGTAGACACTGTGAGCAGCGACGATGAACCCTTGGACTACTGGGTGCGCAGGCTTGACCTGTGGCCAAAGCTGTCCCAATTGCCATCCAGCTTCTGTCTTGCCCTGCCTCAAGCGTCCTGTCAGAAAGGACCTTCAGCGCAGCTGGAGGAATTGTCACTGAGAAGAGAAGTCGTCTAAGTCACAAAAGTGTTCAGTACCTCACCTTTATCAAAATGAATGAGGCATGGATCCCGGAGGGCTACTGCCCGCCCAAAGACTAAGTCGGTCCTCACACAGCATCTCTGCCTGCAGGCTGCTTGACTGCCTTCTCCACCACCACCAACAGGGTCCAGGACTCCAGGCTGCTAGCAGCGGCCGCTATAATAATTTTTCTGGTGCGTGTACATGCCTGCCTAAACAAAACAAAAAGGCATATACATGTGCCAGTTCCCCTTCATAATTGTTACCTTGCCGCAGTGAAGGGGATTGCGTATCACAATGAAGCAATGACCGCTATACGAGTGTCTCGGGAGGGGGGGGGCACACCCAAGATAATAAGGTCATTGCTTCATTGTGGACAGACCAAATTCGATCAGCTGGACAGTCACTGTTGTTCTATCATTGAGCTACCACAGCCCAGCGACCATATGGGCTTGAAAACCGCCACGGCCTACACTCTCGCCATGGTGCGCACCAGTCCAGCACGGCCGTCACTACACAAACAGCTGTTTGCAGTGCGTTACACAGTGAGTTTGGTGTGTCAGTGTGAAGCAGTACTCTAATTACACTCCCTGATTGATGTATACACATGCAAGATGTTTTAAAGCACTTTAGGCCTCCAATTTAGCATTCAATGTTATTTATGCCCTTAAAACGCTGCTTTGCGTCAAGTCCAGATTTTTCCCCGGGACTTTTGGCATCTATCCCACTCATCCATGCAAAAACTCAGAGGTTAGACCCCTTGAAACATCTTTTCCATCACTTTTGTGGCCAGCATAAGTGTTTCTAGTTTTCAAAGTTTGCCTCCACATTGAAGTCTATTGCGGTTCGCAAACGTTCACAAGTTCGCGAATTGCATTGCATACCACAAAAAGCATACAAAAAAACTGCATGCAAATAAAATACATACAAAAACTGGAAATATGCAAAAATGTGGCCGAACTATGCAAACACTTAAATCAAAGAGACTTATTGGACTGGTGCTGTCACCATCTTACCACTCTCCGACCAACACCCCCAACCATCGATGGTATATAAGCCCACCATTATCTGACAAAGAAGTGAAAGAGAACACCATTAATGACTTAAAAAGCATATTACAATTTCAGGGTAAACATATCGTTTAAGCTTCTGGGAATAATCGTATCCATTTTTTTCATCCTATTAGCCTCCTTCTGCAAAAAAGTCCTGTCTCTATCACCCCCTTGGTTGGGTGGTGGAACATGGTCCAACATCAGCCAGCGAAGCTGAGACACCCCCTGGCCACGGGCATAGAAGATGTCACATGACTTTACGCCTGGCTTGTAACCTTGTATACACCCTCTATGTCCTTTTATTCTGGTCTTCACTGCTCTGGTGGTCTTCCCAACGTAAAACAGCATGCAAAAAAAGTTAGTGTGGGCTGTACCTGGAGCAGAATGTGTATGGATGGTACCCCTGGTTGTCACTGAGACCAGCTCTTGTATCAGCGGTGAGGCTTTTAGCAGGGAAGCTGTATGCCTGGGGTTACCGGAGGGAGATACCAGCAGCATGCTGTGCTGAAGAGCAGAGCGGTAGAGATACACAGACCACGGCACACGTGGCAGCCCCGGCTGTCTAAGAGCCACGTTGCCGGGTAAGGAAGCTCCCTCCCCCTCCCCACAATCCCAGAGCAGTAGTACCTCTTCCACCAATGGACATTGCCATACTGAAATGCCTTGCAAAGTCACACCAACTACCGCGCCAGACCCCACCCACAGGTGGCCTGTGGACACTAGTTTAGGCCCCTGCTTCTATACCGGAAGTAGGCCTCAACTCACGGCTGATGCGGTTGTTGTAGTTGTTGCGACTTTGCAGTGCGATCTAGCGCAGCGCTGTACACGGGACAGAGCTGTCACTTAACTGTCCCTCCTAACGGATCACAATCTAATCCCATACATAGGCTGAGGATTATGTATATATCATGTAGCGTATGTACGTACTCCCGGGCTAATTGGGGGGAGGGGGGAATTAAAATAATTAGGCTTTTTTTTTTTAATAATATGATCGTTTTTTATTAATTAAAAAAAGCGCAGCAGCAATCAGATAAGAGAAAAGGAAAGCTGGATTGGTGACAAGAAATGGAGGTAAAATTCATTTGTGTGGTAAATTGTATGACTGAGCAATAATCTGTTAAAGCTGTGATGTGCTGAATTGTGAAAAATGTCCTGGTCACCAGGGGGGGTTGGAAACCTGTGGTGCTCAAGAGGTTAAAAGACACATGAGCTGAATAAAATAATAGCAGATTTACTTACTGTACCTGGGGCTTCCTCCAGCCCCTAGAAGCCTATGTGTCCCTCGCCACAGCTCTGCTCTCTGCTGGTGTCCTGTGGTCCCCTCCGTAGCACTGCGCCCACCCTCCTGCACCTACCTATCTAACCTATACCAGGGGAACGTACCTATCTAACTTATACTCTGGGCACCTACCTATCTAACCTATACTCGGGGCACCTACCTATCTAACCTGTACTCGGGGCACCTACCTATCTAACCTATACTCGGGGTACCTACCTAACTAACCTGTACTCGGGGCACCTACCTATCTAACCTATACTCGGGGTACCTACCTAACTAACCTGTACTCGGGGCACATACCTATCTAACCTATACCGGGGGAACCTACCTATCTAACTTATACTCGGGGCACCTATCTAACTTATACTCGGGGCACCTACCTATCTAACCTGTACTCGGGGCACCTACCTATCTAACCTGTACCGGGGGAACCTACCTATCTAACTTATACTCGGGGCACCTACCTATCTAACCTATACCGGGGGAACCTACCTATCTAACTTACACTCAGGGCACCTACCTATCTAACCTATACTCGGGGCACCTATCTATTTAACTTATACTCAGGGCACCTACCTATCTAACCTATACTCGGACACCTATCTATATTACCTATACTGGGGGCAACTACGCCTGGCTACGTATACTGGGGGACTTATAGCTGGCTAACTATACTGGGGGCAACTATACCTGGCTAAATACAATAAATAAATAAAATAAATACCCGGGGCAACTACCTATCTAACCTATACTGGGGTAACCTACCAATCTAACCTGTACTTAGGCACCTACCTATTTAACCTATACTGGGGCACCTACCTATTTAATCTATACTGAAGACACCTACCTATCTAACCAATACTCGGGGCACCTACCTAATCTAACCTATACCTGTGACACCTACTTATCTTACCTATACTGGGGTTCAACTATGCCTGACTACCTATACTGGGGGGACCTATAGCTGGCTAACTATACTGGGGGCAACTAGACCTGGCTAACCTATACTGCGGGCACCTATACCTGGCTCCATGAAGGAGGGGGGGTTGCATGACTTTTACAACCTCACCCTAGGTGTAATTTAGCCTAGAAACTGCCCTTCAATGTTCCCTCACAGAACATGACAGCACACATAGATGAGAGTAGCAGATATATACAGAGAGGAGAGCAGCAGATATATAAGGAGTTAGAGACATATGGCGCAGTGGTAGACATGTGAATTATTCAGGTGTCAGGGTGTGGCAGATGACACATAATAGAGGAGGCAGTAACAGGATCCCTTGTGAGAATGAATGATATAAGATATGCGCATTGCGCAGAGATGGAGGGTGTCATGAAGCTGCTAATGTCAAAGTGTCAGAAAATCTCATATTAATGCAGAGAAATGATGATCTCCAACTTGCTTCAAGTTGATTATATATGTTTAAAAATGTTCTGCAAATTATTTGAGTGAATATCAAGATGTATGGTTGTGAAACTAAGCAGAGTAATTCTTTGATGACAGTTAGATTGTTGGATAGAGTGACCCTTTATGTCATTTTCTGCAATAAGCTGTCTGTTCCCTGTACAAGGTTATGTTTATATTAAGATAAGGCTGGAGAAATGTTCTGACTTAACTCAGATCTTGCTGCAATGCAATGTGCTTATGCAAGGCCAAACACACGCACTGCAGGAGCTAAGCCTGCTATACGCTGATATAGAGATCATGTATAGAGATCATGTGTAGAGATCATGTATAGTGATCATAGAGTTATTCATTAATGAGTTGATCAATAATAGACCTATATATTAAGATAAATATGTTTTCTTTCTATATATTTTAGCATGCATTAAAACAGGTGGATGTTATGAAAATATTAGTCATGTAATTACACCCTAGTAATTACACCCTGTGACCACATGGGGCTTTCAGAAAATCTCAGTTAACATTAAGTGGTACATTACTTACACAGCCCATTGCGTCAACCTGGTGACCGATGGCAGCAAGCAGGGAGTACGTGGCTGCGCAGCGGACCAACTTGTGACACCTCCACGGCTTGCAGGCAGGCCTCCAGCCACCTCCTCTCTGCCTGCAACATCCTCTTCGCTGCCGTCATCCTCCTCCTCCTTGGCTGGTGCCGCGATCTCCTCTCCAGCTACACAGCCCCAGCACCCCAGGGCCTATGCTGAATGCAGGTACGACGTTGTCACGCCGTCTTAGACATGTCTTGCCTTAAAGTGGAGAGTCACACTGGAGCAGCTCTCCTGGCTGCTCTTAACAAACAGGTGGAGCAATGGCTGACCCCGCACAGGCGCGGAGCAAGGGGGGGTCGGGGTAGGACAAGTGCCCCGGGGCGCCGGGTCCCCAAGGGCGCCCAGCTGAGCTTCGTTTTTTTTTTGCGGGGCTGAGGGGAGCAGCGCCGAGAAGAGAGAGAGCTGTGCGGACGGTGGGGAAGGGGGGCCATCTCCCCCCTCCTTCCCTCACCTTAGGTGCTCTCTCTCTCCCTCGCTGTCCCCTCCAATGTCTGTCCGGTGGCTGGCAGCGGCGGGCGGAACTCACCTCCGTCTCGCTCCAGCGCCGGCCGGAAGTTCGGGTGCGCAGCCGCTGCTCTGGTCTGGACCAGACCAGAGTAGCGGCAGATCCATCCCGCGCTGCGACGAGACGGAGGTAAGTTCCGCCCGCCGCTGCCAGCCACCGGACAGACATTGGAGGGGACAGCGAGGAAGGGAGAGCCCCTAAGGTGAGGGAAGGACGTGGGAGATTGCCCCCCTTCCCTACCACAGCTCACAGCTCTTCCTCTTCTCTGCGCTGCTCCCCTCCTGCTGGGGAGGGGGACACCTGGCTACCTACTCTGGGCACCTATACCTCTGGCTACCTACTCTGGGTACATATACCCCTGGCTACTGGCTACCTACTCTGGGCACATATACCCCTGGCTACCTACTCTGGGCACATATACCCCTGGCTACTGGCTACCTACTCTGGGCACATATACCCCTGGCTACCTACTCTGGGCACATATACCCCTGGCTACCTACTCTGGGCACATATACCCCTGGCTACCTACTCTGGGCACATATACCCCTGCCTACATATATTGGGCACATATACCCGTAACTACATATACTGGGCATATACCCCTGGCTACCTACTCTGGCCACTTATAACCCTGGCTACCTACTCTGGGCACATATACCCCTGCCTACATATAATGGGCACATATACCCCTAACTACATATACTGGGCATATACCCCTGGCTACCTACTCTGGGCACATATACCCCTGGCTACCTACTCTGGGCACATATACCCCTGCCTACATATATTTGGCACATATACCCCTAACTACATATACTGGGCATATACCCCTGGCTACCTACCCTGGGCACCTATACCCCTGGCTACCTACTCTGGGCACCTATACCCCTGGCTACCTACTCTGGGCACCTATACCCCTGGCTACCTACTCTGGGCACCTATACCCCTGGCTACCTACTCTGGGCACATATACCCCTGGCTACCTACTCTGGGCACATATACCCCTGGCTACATATACTGGGCATATATACCCCTGGCTACATATACTGGCCATATATACCCCCTGGCTACGTGTACTGGGCATATATACCCCCTGGCTACATATACTGGGCATATATACCCCTGGCTACATATACTGGGCATATATACCCCCTGGCTACGTGGACTGGGCATATATACCCCCTGGCTACATATACTGGGCATATATACCCCTGGCTACATATACTGGGCATATATACCCCTGGCTACATACACTGGGCATATATACCCCCTGGCTACGTGGACTGGGCATATATACCCCCTGGCTACATATACTGGGCATATATACCCCTGGCTACATATACTGGGCATATATACCCCTGGCTACATATACTGGGCATATATACCCCCTGGCTACATATACTCGGCATATATACCCCTGGCTACATATACTGGGCATATATACCCCTGCCTATATATACTGGGCATATATACCCCCTGCCTACATATATTGGGCATATATACCTCTGGCTACATATACTGGGCATATATACCCCCTGGCTACGTGGACTGGGCATATATACCCCCTGGCTACATATACTGGGCATATATACCCCTGGCTACATATACTGGGCATATATACCCCTGGCTACATATACTGGACATATATACCCCCTGGCTACATATACTTGGCATATATACCCCTGGCTACATATACTGGGCATATATACCCCTGCCTATATATACTGGGCATATATACCCCCTGCCTACATATATTGGGCATATATACCCCTGGCTACATATACTGGGCATATATACCCCCTGGCTACGTGGACTGGGCATATATACCCCCTGGCTACATATACTGGGCATATATACCCCTGGCTACATATACTGGGCATATATACCCCTGGCTACATATACTGGGCACTCATACGCCTGACTATATATACTGGGCACATATTATTCTCCTGACTACATATACTGGGCATATATACCACTGGCTACATATACTGGGCACATATACCTCTGGCTACATATACTGGGCACACATACCCCTGCCTACATATACTGGGCACATATACCCCTGGCTACCTGTTCTGTGGACATCTCTACCCCTGGCTACCTGTTCTGGGGACATCTATACCGCTGGCCACCTATTCTGGGGACATCTATACTGCTGGCCACCTATTCTGGGGACAACTATAGACCTGGGGCTACCTATTTTGGGGGAACCACGTCAGATTGAGTGTATTTTGGAGAACTGCTGCCAGGTGAGAGGTGTCTACCATATTAAGGGGGCATTCTACCTATTTATGTGAAATGCTGTCTATTTATGTGACTCATGACTGCTGAATTTGTCTTTTTGGGGGCCTCATGGTTACTGAATTTGTCTTGTTGGGGGCCTCATGATTTGTTGGGGGCCTCAAGATCGCTGAATTTGTCTTGTTGGGGGCCTCATGATTGCTGAATTTGTCTTGTTGGGGGCCTCATGATTGCTAAATTTTTCTTGTTGGGGGCCTCATGATTGCTGAGTTGGTTATGTTGGGGGCCTCATGATTGCTGAATTTGTCTTGATGGGGGGGGCTCATGATTGCTGAATTTGTCTTGGAACATGCTGGAAGGTACATACTGAGGGAGGGTGGGTGAGCGTGAGCCTGCTAACCTCCATGTACATTTGGCTCCACCCATAACCACGCCCACATTTATTATGTGACCACGCCCCTTTCTGGCGCGGCGCAACCTTGACTTTGGGGGGGCGCATTAATAGTCTTTGTCCTCGGGCGCTGAAAATCCTAGCTACGCCTCTGACCCCGCACCAACTGGAGATCGGCAACGTGGTGTGTGACAACGGCAGCAATCTAATTTCCGCTTTGAATTTGGGAAAGCTGACACATGTATCCTGCATGGCACATGTGCTGAATCTAGTCATTCAAAGATTTGTGTCAAAGTACCCAGGCTTAGAGGACGTCCTGAAGCAGGCCAGGAAGTTGTGTAGGCATTTCAGGTGGCCTTACACGGCCATGGCACACTTTGCGGACATTCAGCTGAGAAACAACTTGCCGGTGAGACGCTTGATATGTGATAGCCCGACTCGCTGGAATTCCACCCTGCTCATGTTCTCTCGCCTGCCTGCTAGACCAGGAGAAAGCCGTCACCCAGTACCTGTATAATTACAGTAGAAGGACACACTCTGGGGAGATGGGGATGTTGTGGCCCAACAACTGGACACTGATGCGAAATGCATGCAGGCTCATGCGGCCGTTTGAGGAGGTGACCAACCTGGTGAGTCGCAGTGAAGGCACCATCAGCCACTTGATCCCCTACGCTTACTTCCTGGAGCGTGCCGTGCGTAGAGTGGTGGATCAAGCTGTGGAGGAGCGTGAAGAGGAACAGTTATGGAAGGAACAGTTGTGGGAGCAATTTACATCAGAGCCAGATGTTTCCTCAACACCTGCGGCAGCACAGAGGGGGGGAGGAGGAGGAAGAGTTGTGTGGGGAAGAGGAGTCAGAGTCGGATGATAAGGAATGTGTTTCTGTGGAGGAGGCAGCGGCATAAGAACAACCGCAGCAGGCGTCGCAGGGGGCTTGTGCTGCTCAACGTCCCCGGGGTATTGTTCGTGGCTGGGGGGAGGAGGAGGACTTACCTGACGTCACTGAGGAAGAGCAAGAGGAGATGGAGAGTACATCTGGATCCAACTTTGGGCAGATGTCCAGCCTGTTGAGGGACCCCCGTATAAAAAAACTGAAGGGGAATGAGCTGTACTGGGTGGCCACGCTACTAGACCCTCGATATAGGCACAAAGTGGCGGACATGTTACCAAGTCACCTGAAGGCAGAAAGGATGCAACAGATGCAGAACAAGCTGGCAAGTATGCTTTACAATGCGTATAAGGGTGATGTCACAGCACAACGCAATAAAGGTACCACTGCCAGTAATCCTCCCATGTCCACACAGGCAAGGACAGGAGGCTCCAGTGATCTCATGGTGATGTCGGACATGCGGACATTCTTTAGTCCAACGCCTCACCTTAGCGCTTCCGGATCCACCCTCCACCAATGCCTGGACCGGCAGGTAGCCGACTACCTGGCCTTAAAGTGGACCCAAATTAAACATACAAGATTTCAGAAATAAAATCTATTTTCTAAATTATAATAATAAATAGCAGCCTTTTTTCAGCTGCATGATGACAAATATAAAATATTTTACATTTATTGGAGGAACCCCTTCCTTCCTTTCAAATTGCCGGGCTTTTTCCGGCAAACTGGTGGAGTAGATGGTGTCCAGCAATGGAGGAATTGCTAATGGCTGCCCCCAGTATAACCCTAGCTATGAAAAGAGAAGGGTGAAAAGCGTGCACTGAAATGATCATAGGTTTGAAGGAGTGTTTATTTATCTTTGTATGTGTCAGAGTGCTGCAAATAAATATTTTTAATTAAAAAAATGTTTGGTCTGGGTCCGCTTTAAAGGGAACCTTAACTGCTGCGGAAAAATAAATTCACTTACCTGGGGGCTTTCCCAAGCCTCCTGCAGCCGTCCTGTGCCCGCGCCGGTCCTTCGGTGCCCTCCGGTCTCCCTCCGCCGCTGAGTTTCGATTTCGGACGACTGCCAGTCGTCCTGGGGCCTCTTCCGCATTCCTGGTCGTAAACTGCAGTAAAGCGCGTCCGCATGACGCGTTTGACGTCATGCGATGACGCGTTTGGCGTCATGCGGACGCGCTTTACTGCAGTTTACGACAAGGAATGCGGAAGAGGCCCCAGGACGACTGGCAGTCGTCCGAAATCGAAACTCAGCGGCGGAGGGAGACCGGAGGGCACCGAAGGACCGGCGCGGGCACAGGACGGCTGCAGGAGGCTTGGGAAAGCCCCCAGGTAAGTGAATTTATTTTTCCGCAGCAGTTAAGGTTCCCTTTAAGTGTGGATGTAGACACTGCGAGCAGCGACGATGAACCCTTGGACTACTGGTTGCGCAGGCTTGACCTGTGGCCAGAGCTGTCCCAATTTGCCATACAACTTCTCTCTTGCCCTGCCGCAAGCGTCCTGTCAGAAAGGACCTTCAGCGCAGCTGGAGGCATAGTTACTGAGAAGAGAAGTCGCCTAAGTCACAAAAGTGTTCAGTACCTGACCTTTATCAAAATGAATGAGGAATGGATCACGGGGGGCTACTGCACGACCGAAGACTAAGTCAGTCCACACACACAGCATCTCTGCCTGCAGGCCACTTGCCTTCTCCGCCACCACCAACAGGGTCCAGGACTCTAGGTGAATTCCTGAATTATACTAAGTTTTCTGGTGCGTGCACATGCCTGCCTAATTTTTCTGGCTGCCCTGCAGGCGGCTGCAACAAAAAAACAAAAGGCATGTACATGTGCCCATCCCCCTTCGTGATCATTACCTTGCCGCGGTGAAGGGGCTTGCGCATCACAATGAAGCAATGACCGCCGGCTATTTGAGTGTCTCGGGTGGGGGTGGCACACAAAAGATAATAAGGTTGTTGCTTCATTGTGGACAGACCAAATTTGATCAGCTGGACAGTCACTGTTGTTCTATCATTGAGCTACCACAGCCCGGCGACCATATGGGCTTGAAAAACGCCACGGCCTACACTCTGGCCACGGTGCGCACCAGTCCAGCACGGCCGTCACTACGCAAACAGCTGTTTGTGGTGCGTTACACAGTGAGTTTGGTGTGTCAGTGTGAAGCAGTACTCTAATTACACTCCCTGATTGATGTATACACATGCAAGATGTTTGAAAGCACGTTAGGCCTGCAATTTAGCATTCAATGTGATTTCTGCCCTTAAAACGCTGCTTTGCGTCACATCCAGATTCCCAGGGACTTTGGGCGTGTATCCCACTCCGCCATGCCCCCCTCCAGGTGTTAGACCCCTTGAAACATCTTTTCCATCACTTTTGTGGCCAGCATAATTATTTCTATTTTTCAAAGTTCGCCTCCCCATTGAAGTCTATTGCAGTTCGCAAAAGTTCATGCGAACCAAACCTTTTGCGGAAGTGTGTGTTTTCGAACCTAAAATCGGAGGTTCGGCCCATCTCTAGTGGCAGCTTCTTCTTTAAAAAGCAGTCAGTCCAGTGTGGGTGTCCAGGCTGTACATTTAATCAAATCCAAAGGTGTAGGCGCTACTACGGTCTCCCGGGGTGGCGTTTCACACGATTCTTTCTCCTCACTCCCTCTGCAAGGTTCCCAGAAAGTGCGAGCTGCCCTCAGGTCGATTTACATAAAGAGAAGAAACAATACACTATATAGGGTAATAACGTCAGATCAAATTGTTATTGTTGCAACCTTCACCAGCCCTTGATCACACCAGTGCAGCACACTCCAGATTTGTTATAGATTGCGCTCACCAGATGTTATGGCTGCTCAGTTATAAACAGCAATAAACGCGTGCCTCATATAGCCACTCGATCATGGACTTCTTATTCCAGCTGTAATCATTTTCAACCCCTCCAGTTCCACATATATCATGAAAGAAAACACAACATAGTGCAATATCTTAACACTCTCTTAGGCACCTCCACCTCACCCCAGTGCAGCACCCTGTGCAATAAATGCAATGTCACCAGATGTAATGGCTGAGCAATGACAAACAGCAGGAAAAACCAATACGTCTAGCCCTTGGCTCGTTGCTCTTTTCCCTTGGCTGCAGTTGCTTCTAATCATGCAGATATCTTCAACTTTATACTTGAAAATAAAGACAGGCGCAGCACATAGTGTAGTATCTTAACACACATGCACATCCACCCTCTTTAATGAACACAGCAAGCGTGCGCCCCACCATAGGTGTGAGTATCAGGTAAACCTATACGCTCACCAGATCCTCCTGCTGTCTATCCACAAACAGCTAAAAAGCGCTTTGGACATAGGCTTATATTCCAATCTTCTTAATGTGGCTCCTTTAAAAACTAAACAGACATTTCCATTGCGCAGTACTACTTTAATATGATAAAAGAGTCTTCAGAGATACACTCACATTTTCCAGAAGAATAAAAGGATATACAAGTTTAAAAATCCAGCGTCCAGCGTGATCTCCCCTACTCCCTGACTGGCATAGCAGCAGCCGCTGTAGTGATCTGCAATAGAGATGGGAAGTTCGGATCTTTTCAATGATCCGGATGATTCGAATCGGATCATTGAAAAGATCCGGATCTTTGATCCGAATCTCGGATCATTTTACAAGGGAAGCATTCGGGGGGGGTGAAATGACTAGTAGGGCAGGAGAAGGAGAGGGGGGTGGGCACACAGAGAAGGGGAGAAGATGGACAGAGGGCAGGGAGTGGACAGGAGAAGGAGAGGGGGGTGGACACACAGAGAAGGGGAGATGGTGGACAGAGGGCAGGGAGTGGACAGAGAAGGGAGGAGGGACGAGCAGAGAGCAGAAATGTTTGCACACAATACCCACATGCTGCAATCATATGCTTTACATGTATTTCACCTATATGTTCAGTGATGTGATGCATGTTACCGACTTCCTGAGCGGCCGCTGTAATACCCTGCAATGCTTTTCCTCTGCAATGCTTTTCTTCTGAAATGCTTGCCGGCTTTATCTTGTCCCGAGTCCCGACGGTCAGGCAGCAGAGTGATCTGATGCCTGTTACCGACTTCCTGAGTGGCCGCTGTAATACCCTGCAATGCTTCTCCTCTGCAATGCTTTTCTTCTGAAATGCTTGCCGGCTTTATCTTCTCCCGAGTCCCGACCGTCAGGCAGCAGAGTGATGTGATACATGTTACCGACCTCCTGAGCGGCACAGCAGCAGCCGCTGTAATACCCTGCAATGCTTTTTGGCTATTTTCCTGTCCCTGCATCAGTGCTGTGTAAGGGTGATCTGGCCAGAGCAGGGCACCCCCCAACCGCTATAACGGCAGAGTCCTCCGACACCTCCGTACTGCTTTGGCTACTGGCGCCCTCTCATGACTTGTGGCGCACACACCGCCAGAGTCATGAGGAAGTACAGAGGCCTCGCAGGACTCTGCCGTTATAGCGGCTGGGGGTGCCCTGCTCTGCCCAGATCACCCTTACACTGAGCCCTTTTGCAGAAGGGCCCAGTGATTTCTAGTTACGCCCCTGCCTGCATGCCATCACACTGTGTATATCCTGACAATCGCGCCCAGTGAAAATGGACCTTTACACCTCTTCAGCCATGATGAAGATACTTCAAAAACAAGTGAATATCAGCTCTATTAATAAACCAATCCAGCCCGATTCCCCTGAGCTGTGTGTGATTTCTGTGTAGATCAAGTTTCCCTGTTGTTCTCTCATTGTCACGGAGGAGTATTTCAGGAGGACATCAAAAGAGGGCTGGCAACACGTAAACATAACAGACTACAGCTGTAAATCAGGCCTCCTCAGATATCTCCTTTCAGCTACTGAAATTTCAGACGCCTGTATTACAGCCAAGTGTTTCTGCACATCCTACTTATTAAGACTCCTGAGAAAACGTAGCCTTCTTCTCCCTCTCCTCCTGCCAACAATGGCATCTAGTCACCAGAGGACCGATCTCCAGTGCTCCATCTGTCAGAGCATTTACACCGATCCCGTCACTCTGAGATGTGGACACAACTTCTGTCAGGTCTGCATTGACCGAGTGCTGAATTCACAGACAGCGTCTGAAGGCTATTACTGTCCAGAATGCAAAGAAAACTTCGGGAAACGCCCCGCTCTGAAGAGGAACTTAACGTTACGCAACATCGTGAAGAATTACCTGTCTGCAGAATCAGAGCAAGAGGTGAACAAGGCCGTCTGTACTCAATGTATTCACTCCTCTGTCCCCGCTATTAAATTCTGCCTGCTGTGTGAAGCTTTTCTGTGCGACAGTCACTTGGCCGTTCACAGCAAGGCACCAGAACACATCTTGTCTGAACCCACCACTTACCTGGAGAACAGGAAATGCTCCCGGCATAGGGAACTGCTGAAATATTACTGCACACATGATACTGCCTTTCTCTGTGTGTCCTGCAAGCTGGAAGGAGTGCACCAGGGACACCAGGTGGAGATGTTGGACGAGGCCTCTGAGAAGAAGAAGAAGAAGCTGATGAATGATCTGCAGAACTTGACCGAAGCGACAGAGAAGGCTGAGAAAGGAATCCAGAGCTTGCAGGCATGCAGGACAACAGAACTAGAAAAAGCAAAAGCTGAAGCACAGAAATTAACTGCTCTGATTGGAGGCCTCAGGAGACAGCTGGAGGACCTGGAGAAGAGAGTCCTGAGTGATGTCTCCAGCCAGGCAGAGCAGGTCTCACGTTCTCATGAGGATATGATTCAGAAGCTAAAATTTCGGAAGGAGGAGCTGTCCAGGAAGATGCATCACATTGAGAAGCTGTGTAACATGACTGATCCTCTGACTGTCTTACAGGAATCAGACACTGAGGACGAGGAGGAGGACAGAGAGCGACACGATGAACAGCTCCACCCTGGAGGACATCTGGATGTGGCCGGTGTCTCCCGTACTTTTCACACAGGATTATCCAATATCATTATTGGGGTAAAGGAAGGAATCTGTTTACAAGAAGCGGCTCATTAAAAACACAGCTAATGGATTTGAAGGATACCTTAGCACAGATCTAAATGTAAAAACAGGGAACAGGCATGTGTAGTGGGCTCTCCTTATACCCAAGGCTCCCCTCGTTCTCCTCCACCCCCTCCGTTACTGTATACCAACCACCTGAACTTACTCCCTGGTCGGGAATGTCTGTGCGGACTGTGCAGGCACAACCCACACACACGCGTCCTTGATTGCTCGCCCGGGAGTGCTCTGTGCATGCGTGCTACGTCACAACGACAGTGTGCATGCGCTGGGCACTCCCTGCCAATCAAGGACATGGCGCCATGCCTGCACAGACCCTGCTGACCAGGAAGTAAGTTCAGTGGGTCAGTATACAGTATCGGAGGGGGGCGGAGGAGAATGGAGGGCGTGGTGGGCATGAGGAGGGCACACTACACATGCCTGCTCCCCCTGTTTTTAGATGTGCGCTACAGTATCCTTTAAACACATATAATGAATGGAATATATCAGATGACAGAAAAATAGAAAATTATAATGTCCTCAGGTGCTGAGCAGGAAGCTCATCTCATCAAGGTGACACTACTGGCATAGCTCCCAACTGTCCCTCTTTTGTAAGGACAGTCCCTCTTTGGGAGTCCTGTCCCTTTTTCCTAATTTCTCCCTCTTTCTATGTAAATATATATATACATTTCTCTACTAAAAATGTGTTTGATTGTCACTAAACTTTATTCCCATCCTATGAATTGATATATTAATTTTAAAATGTTAATATGAAATAAAATGCACCAGGATAGAAAGGACCAGAGTAGTTTGAATTATAAAACTTTTCCTTATGAAATCTTTATGGTATGCATGACTAGGGGTGTGACGGGGGTGTGATCAGGGGTGTGGCAGGGGTGTGGCTTAAATCTCCCTCTTTCTCATCTCAAAAAGTTGGGCAGTATGTGCTGGTGAAGCAGGTCATATAGGCTGAGCTGAGCACCACCACCATGGCAGTAATGCTATGCTGCACGCCCCGTGCTAGAGTAATTTGGGGCTCCAGCGATTGGCACCTCCCTCTGTGCTGCGACGACTCGGAGGTGGAATAGTATTGAGCCCCGCTGGGGAGTTTAGCGGCAGCAGGGGGAGCCGTCACTCAGCTACCCCTGCTCCCAACCCACCAGTGGCGCTGCCATACAGACGCACATTGCCGGGACGTGCAGGAGTCTGTGGCTGGGAACACTTGGCTGTGCTGACAATTATTTATTTATTGTATGTATAAAGCGCCAACATATTACGCAGCGCTGAACATTAATTTAGGTTACAGACAATATTTAGGGGTGACATACAGCAATATGACAATACAGGAATACAAGAAAAACAGATCACACAGCACAGTATGAGTACCAGGTAATGCTTAGTCACTGGATGGAGCATGGAGATCACACAGCACAGTATGAGTACAAGGTAATGCTTAGTCACTGGATGGAGCATGGAGATCACACAGCACAGTATGAGTACAAGGTAATGCTTAGTCACTGGATGGAGCATGGAGATCACACAGCACAGTATGAGTACAAGGTAATGCTTAGTCACTGGATGGAGCATGGAGATCACACAGCACAGTATGAGTACAAGGTAATGCTTAGTCACTGGATGGAGCATGGAGATCACACAGCACAGTATGAGTACAAGGTAATGCTTAGTCACTGGATGGAGCATGGAGATCACACAGCACAGTATGAGTACAAGGTAATGCTTAGTCACTGGATGGAGCATGGAGATCACACAGCACAGTATGAGTACAAGGTAATGCTTAGTCACTGGATGGAGCATGGAGATCACACAGCACAGTATGAGTACAAGGTAATGCTTAGTCACTGGATGGGAGCATGGAGATCACACAGCACAGTATGAGTACAAGGTAATGCTTAGTCACTGGAGGGGAGCATGGAGATCACACACCACAGTATGAGTACAAGGTAATGCTTAGTCACTGGAGGGGAGCATAGAGATCACGCAGCACAGTATTAGTACAAGGTAATGCTTAGTCACTGGATGGAGCATGGAGATTACACAGCACAGTATGAGTACAAGGTAATGCTTAGTCACTGGATGGAGCATGGAGATCACACAGCACAGTATGAGTACAAGGTAATGCTTAGTCACTGGATGGAGCATGGAGATCACACAGCACAGTATGAGTACAAGGTAATGCTTAGTCACTGGATGGAGCATGGAGATCACACAGCACAGTATGAGTACAAGGTAATGCTTAGTCACTGAAGGGGAGCATGGAGATCACACAGCACAGTATGAGTACAAGGTAATGCTTAGTCACTGGATGGAGCATGGAGATCACACAGCGCAGTATGAGTACAAGGTAATGCTTAGTCACTGGATGGGAACATGGAGATCACACAGCACAGTATGAGTACAAGGTAATGCTTAGTCACTGGATGGGAACATGGAGATCACACAGCACAGTATGAGTACAAGGTAATGCTTAGTCACTGGAGGGGAGCATAGAGATCACACAGCACAGTATGAGTACAAGGTAATGCTTAGTCACTGGATGGAGCATGGAGATCACACAGCACAGTATGAGTACAAGGTAATGCTTAGTCACTGGAGGGGAGCATAGAGATCACACAGCACAGTATGAGTACAAGGTAATGCTTAGTCACTGGATTGGAACATGGAGATCACACAGCACAGTATGAGTACAAGGTAATGCTTAGTCACTGGATGGGAACATGGAGATCACACAGCACAGTATGAGTACAAGGTAATGCTTAGTCACTGGAGGGGAGCATAGAGATCACACAGCACAGTATGAGTACAAGGTAATGCTTAGTCACTGGATGGAGCATGGAGATCACACAGCACAGTATGAGTACAAGGTAATGCTTAGTCACTGGAGGGGAGCATGGAGATCACACAGCACAGTATGAGTACAAGGTAATGCTTAGTCACTGGATGGAGCATGGAGATCACACAGCACAGTATGAGTACAAGGTAATGCTTAGTCACTGGATGGGAGCATGGAGATCACACAGCACAGTATGAGTACAAGGTAATGCTTAGTCAGTCACTGGATGGAGCATGGAGATCACACAGCACAGTATGAGTACAAGGTAATGCTTAGTCACTGGAGGGGAGCATGGAGATCACACAGCACAGTATGAGTACAAGGTAATGCTTAGTCACTGGATGGAGCATGGAGATCACACAGCACAGTATGAGTACAAGGTAATGCTTAGTCACTGGAGGGGAGCATGGAGATCACACAGCACAGTATGAGTACAAGGTAATGTTTAGTCACTGGATGGAGCATGGAGATCACACAGCACAGTATGAGTACAAGGTAATGCTTAGTCACTGGATGGGAGCATGGAGATCACACAGCACAGTATGAGTACCAGGTAATGCTTAGTCACTGGAGGGGAGCATGGAGATTACACAGCACAGTATGAGTACCAGGTAATGCTTAGTCACTGGAGGGGAGCATGGAGATCACACAGCACAGTATGAGTACAAGGTAATGCTTAGTCACTGGATGGGAGCATGGAGATCACACAGCACAGTATGAGTACAAGGTAATGCTTAGTCACTGGAGGGGAGCATGGAGATCACACAGCACAGTATGAGTACAAGGTAATGCTTAGTCAGTCACTGGATGGGAGCATGGAGATCACACAGCACAGTATGAGTACAAGGTAATGCTTAGTTACTGGAGGGGAGCATGGAGATCACACAGCACAGTATGAGTACAAGGTAATGCTTAGTCAGTCACTGGAGGGGAGCATGGAGATCACACAGCACAGTATGAGTACAAGGTAATGCTTAGTCACTGGATGGGAGCATGGAGATCACACAGCACAGTATGAGTACAAGGTAATGCTTAGTCAGTCACTGGAGGGGAGCATGGAGATCACACAGCACAGTATGAGTACAAGGTAATGCTTAGTCACTGGATGGGAGCATGGAGATCACACAGCACAGTATGAGTACAAGGTAATGCTTAGTTACTGGAGGGGAGCATGGAGATCACACAGCACAGTATGAGTACAAGGTAATGCTTAGTCACTGGATGGGAGCATGGAGATCACACAGCACAGTATGAGTACAAGGTAATGCTTAGTCACTGGATGGAGCATGGAGATCACACAGCACAGTATGAGTACAAGGTAATGCTTAGTCACTGGATGGAGCATGGAGATCACACAGCACAGTATGAGTACAAGTTAATGCTTAGTCACTGGAGGGGAGCATGGAGATCACACAGCACAGTATGAGTACAAGGTAATGCTTAGTTACTGGAGGGGAGCATGGAGATCACACAGCACAGTATGAGTACAGGGTAATGCTTAGTCACTGGAGGGGAGCATGGAGATCACACAGCACAGTATGAGTACAAGGTAATGCTTAGTCACTGGAGGGGAGCATGGAGATCACACAGCACAGTATGAGTACAAGGTAATGCTTAGTCACTGGATGGAGCATGGAGATCACACAGCACAGTATGAGTACAGGGTAATGCTTAGTCACTGGATGGAGCATGGAGATCACACAGCACAGTATGAGTACAAGGTAATGCTTAGTCACTGGATGGAGCATGGAGATCACACAGCACAGTATGAGTACCAGGTAATGCTTAGTCACTGGATGGGAGCATGGAGATCACACAGCACAGTATGAGTACAAGGTAATGCTTAGTCACTGGATGGAGCATGGAGATCACACAGCACAGTATGAGTACAAGGTAATGCTTAGTCACTGGATGGAGCATGGAGGTCACACAGCACAGTATGAGTACAAGGTAATGCTTAGTCACTGGATGGATCATGGAGATCACACAGCACAGTATGAGTACCAGGTAATGCTTAGTCACTGGAGGGGAGCATGGAGATCACACACCACAGTATGAGTACAAGGTAATGCTTAGTCACTGGATGGAGCATGGAGATCACACAGCACAGTATGAGTACAAGGTAATGCTTAGTCAGTCACTGGAGGGGAGCATGGAGATCACACAGCACAGTATGAGTACAAGGTAATGCTTAGTCAGTCACGGGATGGAGCATGGAGTTAGGCAAGTTAGGGTCACTCAGATGCATAGGATGGGTTCACAGTAATGGAGGTGCAAGATCAGGTAGGACACAAAAGGAGGAGGACCCTGCCCAAAGCCTTACAATCTAGAGGGAGAGGTAGGGACACGAGAGGTAGGGGACCAGAGTTCAGCTGTGGGTTTAGAGCACTTGTGAGGGGTGGTAGGCAAGAGTGAAAAAGTGAGTTTTGAGGGCCTTCTTGAAGATGATGAAGGATGGGGCTGTCCTAATGGGGGAAGGTAGGGAGTTCCATAGTGTTGGAGCAGCTCTTGAGAAGTCCTGGAGGCGTGCATGGGACTGGGTGATGCGGGGGGGCGGTTAGGCGAAGTTCATTGGAGGAGCGGAGTGAGCGGCTAGGTGTGTACCTCTGAGTAAGATCGGAAATGTAGGTTGGACAGGTTTTATGGACAGATTTGTAGGTCAGACACAGTATCTTGAATCTGATTCTGGACTGGATAGGAAGCCAGTGGAGGGATTCTAGGAGGGGAGCCGCCCTGGTGGAGCGATGGGAGTTGTCTGCATTGTGCGTTTTGGCATTTTTCTGTGTGATTACATTTTTTTTCAATATTTTCCTTTTTTGGTATCAATATTTTTATTTGATTTTATAATAGTAATACAACATAAAAGAACAATGTTGAACAGTTGTACACCAGCTATACATAGAAAAAGCGAGACTTGGTTTGAAACAGACTGGCAGCCTCTGGCATCATGTACCAGAAAGAACAAACCTGAGCATGTGACATGTACAACATTAACTCTGAACAGTAAACAGGAACATAGAACTCGATCCTGAGAGGTTCCCCAGCAATCAGTACTGGGGGCCTATTTTCGCGGGCAGGGTTAGAAGGGGGGGAGAAGGGCTAAACACCCGCTCACCCTCCCTATTCCGTGTCCCCTGACCAAGAGCCACGGCAGGAGAGAAGGAGTGGAAGAGGCTAAGGAAAAGAAGAGAAGAAGGAGAGAGAAGAGGGGAAAAAGAAGAGTAGAGTCCGAAGGAGTCCAGAGGAGGTCAGTATGTTGTGAGTAGATTAGCGTCTATACCTGGGTATTCAAGATCAATCCAGGGTTGCCATATGCGCAGGAATTTATTATGGGTATTACGTAGGATGCTTGTTAATTTTTCGTTAACCATAAATTCTGACATACGTGCTTTGACCTCTAAAAAATTCGAGGGCGTCTTCTTCCAATTCTTTGCTATGGCCATTTTAGCTGATAAGAAAAGGAAGGTAGCAAGCTTGGTTTGATTAGTTGTGAGGCCAGAAATTTTACCGTGGAAGAGGGCCAGCCACGGGTCTTTTCTTATGGTAATGTGGAAAAGAGATTGTAAGAGGCCAAAGACCCTGCTCCAAAAACGGGTGAGGCGTGGACATTTCCACCAGATATGGTACATTGTGCCCTCCCTTCCACAGCCTCTGAAGCATGTGGAGTCAATGGCTGAGGAGAGTTTATGAAGTCTAGATGGGACTAAGTACCACCTTGTTAGTACTTTAAATGCAGATTCCATAGCGTACACGTTTGTAGAGCAGCTAGCTATGCGAGACCAGCAATCTGACCAGTCCTCTCTGTCTCTTTGATGGCCTAGTTCTTTTTCCCAACCTGAAATGTAGGAGTGCAGCCTAGCAGATTCCGGGCGGGAGAGCCTGGAGTAAATTAGTGAGATTGAACCGGGGCCAGATGGATTTCCAAGGCACATGTTCTCAAAGAAGGAGGTCAAGAGTGGAAATTCTCTGTCCCGTATGAGAGTAGAGATCCAGTGCTTGATCTGTAGAAATCTAAAGTATTCACATGGAGGGGGGTTATATTTATCTTTGATGTCCGTCCAGGAGAGGAGACCTCTGCCAGTCAGAACATTTTTAACTAAAAGGAGTTGATGATCTGCCCACCATTTAAAGGAGTCAGGGTTATCATGCCCTGGCGGGAAAAGAGGGTTATGTAAAATTGGGCATAAGGGTAAGTGTGAAGATTGTAGACCCCCTGAGTACCTGAACGTGTCCCAAATGCCGAGGTCCGATGAGAGGAAGGGGCTTAGTTGTTTAGGTCTAGCTTGTTTCGGGATCCATAGGAGAGTATGAAGCCTAATAGGGTGGCAATCGGGAACATCTAGAAGGGTCCAAAGTGGAGCATCTTGTCCTTTGTATAGGGATAGTAAGCGAGCTGCTATGGCTGCTCTGTAGTATAAGAGGAGATCAGGGACTCCCAGGCCACCATCGAGTCTGTGGGCTAGTAAGGTAGATTTTTTGATTCTAGATCGCTTGCCAGCCCAGATGAAGGTTAATATCTTATTCTGGAGTAGTCGTAGAAAATGGGGTGGAACGCGGGTGGGGAGCGTCCTGAATAAGTATAAGATTTTGGGCAGAATAGACATTTTAATGGTATTTATCCTGCCAAACAGGGATAATGGTAAGTGGGACCAGTTTGTCATTAGTGTGGTGACTTGTTTGAGGAGGGGGGGGGGTAGTTATATTCAAACAGTGAGTCGGGTTTAGGTGTTAGGGCGATGCCTAGGTACGGTATAGAGTTGGCCCATTGAAAGTCTAGGATTGAGGAGACTTCTTCCTTGAGGGCCGAGTTTAGAGTTATGTTCATGGCAAGGGATTTCTGGGTATTAATAGTGAGGCCTGATATGAGTGAAAAGCCTCGCAGAAGGGCTAACAGGTTAGGGATGGAGGTCAGAGGCTGGGTAACAGCGATAAGCATATCGTCTGCAAATAGCAGGGCTTTGTGGTTGACCCCAGCATATTCTATGCCTAGGATATTTTCGTGCTGCCTAATGGCTATTGCTAGCGGCTCCAAGGCTAGGATAAAGAGCAGGGGTGAGAGGGGGCACCCCTGCCTGGTGCCCCGTTGTATTTGGAAGTGATTAGAGGCATAACCCATGTATCTAACATTAGCAGTAGGTGAGGAGTAGAGCATTTTGATCCAGTTGAGGAAGTGAGGGCCGAAGCCCCACTTGGTCAGAGCATAGTCTAAGTAGCCCCATGAGAGGGTATCAAAGGCTTTATATACGTCTAGTGAAAGGAGTAGGCCTGGTATTTTCCGGGAGCGGAGAAAGTGAATGAGATGTGCTGCTCGCCTTGTGTTGTCGCTGGCTTGTCTGCCTGGAACAAAGCCAACTTGGTCTTTATGTATGGTTTGGGAGAGAAAGGAATTTAGCCTATGTGCCAGAATTTTCCCTAGAATTTTAAGGTCTGTGTTGATGAGTGAGATGGGGCGGAATTGGTGGGCTTGTAGAATTGGCTGCTCAGCTTTTGGTATCATTGAGACTGTGGCCTGCAACATGGAGGCTGGGGGTGCCGAGCCACTGCGTAGTGCATTGAAGCATGATGTCAAGGTAGGGGCTAAAAGATCTGCATACTTGCGGTAATATGTGCCCGAAAATCCATCCGGCCCCGGCGTTTTGTTTGGTTTTAGAGATTTGATTGCCTGTAGGACATCTGAAATTACGATTTCTGAGTTAAGGGTCTCTATGCTGGACTGCGGGAGGGAGGGCAATGGGAGGTTCGAAAAAAAGTTATCAGCTATTTCACTAGGGAAGGGTGATGATTGCGTATATAGCTTAGAGAGAAAAGAGGAGAATATGTCAGTGATAGTTTTAGGGTTAGCCGTGACTGTACCAGCCTGTGTGCGGACCCTGTGGATAGGGGTAACAGAGGGTCTGTTCTTTAGTCTCCGGGCTAAGGGAGTGAGAGGTTTGTTAGCATAAAAGTAATAAAACTGACGCCTCCAGCGAAGTTGTTTTTCCACTTGTTCGCTAAGCAGGAGATCCAGTTCTGTCCTGGCTTTAATTCTTAGGCCCCTATTGGTTGCAGTGGGATTAGCTTTCCATTGTGCCTCTAGGAGGTCTAGGTTGGTCTGTGCTTCTCTGATTTTTTGAAGTCTCTTGCGTTTGAGGGAGGATGTTAGGCTTATAAAGTGGCCTCTCATGGTTGCTTTGTGTGCCTCCCACAAGGTATATGGGGAGGCCACTGACCCTTGATTTTCAGCAAAGAAGAGCGAGAGGTTCTGCCTAATCTGGTCTGAATGTATCTGCTGGGAGAGAAGAGAGTCATTAAGTCTCCAAGGGCAGTTAGTTCCTCTCGGTATAAATGATAGACATGATAAGGAAACCGGGGAGTGGTCGGACCATGTTACTGTGAGGATTTTAGTTTCTGTAACGTTTGGAATTATGGATTGGGGTATGAAGAAGTGGTCTATTCGACTGAAGCTGTCGTGGGCATAGGAGTAGAAGGTGTAGTCTCGTGAGAGGGGGTGGAGTTCTCTCCATATGTCGATAAGTGTATATTTAGACAGTTGCTGTGTTATTTTAGGGCCCGCAGGGCATGGAGGTGATTGCGAAGGCTGGGATTGGGTGTTTGGCCGGTATCTGTCTAGGTTGTGATCTAATGCCACATTGGAATCTCCAGCTACTATAGCGGTTCCCTTTTTATGGTGGGAGATTATCTGTAACAAGTGACTAAAAAATCGTTCCTGATGTGTGTTAGGAGCGTAGTAATTTACTATTGTTAATTCCTGGTCGTATAACTGACCGACTAGCAATAGATATCTGCCTTCGGGGTCTGCTATCTGTTTTTCACAGTGAAACGGGAGACCTTTTTTGAAGCAGGTGAGGACCCCTTTAGTTTTGCCGGGGGCACATGCTGTGTAGAATTCGGGGTAATGTTTACTCATGAATTTCGGACAGGAAGAGATGGCCAATCTGGTTTCCTGCAACAGGATAATGTCTGCTCGGCAAGATTTATAATAATGGAATGCTTTGGAGCGTTTTTGTGGCACACCAAATCCCTGGACGTTATGCGAAATAAAGCGAAGTGGGTTAGATGCCATACTAAGTTTTTTGGTAGGCTGAACCTCCAACGCTCCACGGGACTCCAACGGACTCAAGAGTAGGAAGATAGAAATGAAGCAGGGATAGGGATGGGGGAATAGAGAGAGCAGGGAGAGAGAAGATGGTCAGGGTCAGGGAAAACACAAGAGAACACAAAAGAGCCTCCCGAAATGACTCTAGGTCATGAGTGGGAGCCATGTTGGGGGTCGCAACTGCCATCTGCATGGTTGGGCTAATAGAGTGGGAATATCTAAGTATTCCCAAGATAAGGAGGCAATCTCATGATTAGGGGGCCCCCTGCAATGCTCCTCTGTGGCAATACGTAAAAAGGAGTTTTCCTGTGTGCTTGGTGAGGGCTATCTATATAGCGTAAGGCATAGTCCAGTCTGACGTCACCAGGCAAGCTACACGGGCAGTAGTATACATAACTTGATTGTTGGGGAGAGGGATCCCATTAAAGAGCCCGGGCCGCGGCCCAGCTCAGAATAGAGAAGAGTTGCTTCTACAAAGACGAGCGCCGATCGTGCTGGCCAACCACCTGAAGGGGTCAGGACTAACAGAGGGACTTGCATGCGAGTGTGCCCCAACAGTAATGTAGGGGGCACAATCCCATGCATGTTTGGCTTAGTGAGTATTGTCCTGCGGGCGTTTTGCGCCAACTATACGTGCAGGAATGAATCACTGATTTTATATGGGTGTCGTGCCTTGAAAAGGTCACAGCTAGGAGGGTTGGCTAGAGGGGTTTATTTGTGCCATGCACATTTGTTATTTGATCCCGTGCCTCAGGTGGGTGGCCTGCATCCATGGCCGTCTTATGATATTGGGTACCAAATCAAACCTGGAGGGCACATAGGCGTCAGGTAGCTTTCATATTGGCAATGTACAAGGATAAAGGGGCACAGTTTAGTAAATATAAAAACGAGATTCATTAACATACGATAATCATCACATAAACATGCTCAGTGTTTGGTGTGGGAAACTGGGAATACATTGTAGAGTGTAAACTGCCATCTGGGTTAGATAAGGCAGAAGCTGGTTTTGCATACATTGCTTGGCCCACTGGGGCACAGGGGTTCTGGTATGTGCAGGGATATTTGGGAGTGGCTGGGTGGCACTACAGTGGGAAAAGCCAACTGGATGGTGTAGAAAACAGCCCGGCCTGGCGTCCCCGGTCAAGCCGCCCAGGTAGTGAGTCATATGCCCTGATCACTGGAGAAGGGGATCCCTTTGAAAAGCCAGAATCTCAGAACAGCTCGGAATAGTGTGGCGAGGGCTGCGCTCACAATGGTAAGCGCAAGTCACGCTAATCAGGCCTCCGGCAGGGTCGGGTCAGTGGGAAAGCATGCATGTGACTGCGCCCCAAAAATAAAATAGGAGGCACAATCCCATGCACGCTCAAAGGGGCGACCGCCCCGCGCGTCGCCTCACACTAGTCGTGCGTTTAAAATAAAAGCCTAGACCATTACAAGGCGGGCTGTACCACTCCCTTCAATACTTATTAGGTAAAAAGCCGCCACCGCCACTGGGGCTGAGCACTGCGCCCCCAATTGAAAGAGTGCCTCCCGGAGCGGGGGGAACCAAGGCTGTGACCCGTTATGAGGTCTTCGGTCTGGTAGACCGTGGGGACTCTGTTAGGCTAAGGATAATGGGTAACTCTGTTATTCCTTGCAGTAGGCGACTGTTTTGGCGCCAAAGAAAACAAAGCGCGCGCAACCCATCCCCCCTTCCACACTAAACCTAAACGGCAGGCGGTATAACAACCTGTAAAGGAACAAAAACATCATATAAATCACATAACGATAATATGCAGGCGGAAAAAGTACCCTGCTTGAGATTACACTTTAGACGGAAACAGCAAATATAGGAGTAGGTTGCAGTCACATGCAGTACTAATAGTGAAATGTGGGAAAGTTAGGCCTAAGGTAAAAAAAAAGTGAGCTGCTATCCGAGCTGGATATGGCAGAAACTAGTTATGCGTATGGTCCTCTGACTGATGTATTGTAAAGTTTCGGTAGGCGCAAAAGTACTTAGAGGTGACTGATTAATTTCACGGTGGGCAATCTTCCACTATGTTATGTGGAGGAGGGAACTCGTGGTCTAAGAAAGGGTTCCTTACAATGAGGTCTAGACCAGTCAGGCACCATGGGTATGTTACTAGGGGGGCTATCGGCCCGTGACTTACAAGTAGCAAGGCCTCAGCCCAATAAAGCGTGTGATGCCGACTGTTCCGTGTGGGGTTTCGTTCTTCACGATGTGCAATCTTCCATCGGCAGTAGACAAGCCTGGTGCGTACAGTTAGGAGCAGTACTTACGGTTAAAAGCCTTGTCCAGGTGTTGTGGGGCCTCGTGCTGGGAGAAAAGTAAGGTCGCCTCCATCTGCTGGTCTCGGGGGTGGTAGCGGGACTCAAAAGCAGGTGAGAGGCGCAGGACAAGGCCGCTGCACTCCGAGAGGCCCAAAGGCAAAGGGCTGCGCACCTCAAGGGCTCTCACTGCGGGCTGGCGATGTATCACGGGTCGGGGACCTCCTCCGAGAGGCTCTTCCCCCGCCCGAACGTGGGGAGGATGACTGCTGTGAGCCCGGGGATCCCGATGGCTGGGAGCGGGTAGATTTCGCCGTTGGAAGAGTAAGCTTCAGCTTTTCAAATAGCCACTGTGCATCCTCTGTGGTGGTGGCGCTGCGTAAACGGCCGTTGTAAGTGAAGAGCAGCTTGAATGGGTGCCCCCATTTGTATTTGATACCCTGGGAGATTAGGATACTGGTGTAGGGCTTCATGGCTTTCCGCTTTAACAGGGTTGATTGCGCCACGTCTGGAAAGATTTTGTATGGGTGCGATTGGAACTCGAGGTCCTTCTTTTCCCATGCGGCTCTTAAGATGGCCTCCTTCGTCTTGTAGAAGGTGAAGGCGATGATAATGTCGCGTGGTGTTCCGTCAGGTCTTTTCGGGCCGAGTGCCCTGTGGATTCTATCGAACTCCAGTCGTTCGAGTGGGATGGAGGGCACAAGCTCCTGGAAGAGGGCTGTGGCAGTGGAGTTGACATCTTCAATGGACTCCGGAAGGCCCCTGATGCGGAGATTGCCTCTGCGAGCTCTGTTTTCCGCATCTTCTTGACGGAGGAGAGCTTCAGCTAGATCCGCCTTCATGGTGGTAGTGTCTGCTTTGATCCCTGTGATGTCCTTCTCATGGGCCTCGATCACGGTGGTAGCATTGTCAAGCCTTTCCTCAACGTCCTCCACTCGAGATCCCAGCCTGCTAAGCTCACGGGTAAAGTGTGCTGCTAGCTTGTTGATGGCAGAGTCGAGCTCTCGATGGAGTTCACGCTGCAGCAGGGACTTGATCTTATGGAGCAGGGTAGCATCTCTATCAGGTGCTTCAGCTTGGGAGGTTTGAGAGGCAGACTCATCTCCGGAGTCATATGTGGCAGATTTGGAGTTACGCGATTTTCGCGCTCCCGTGCTGGTAGCGCCCGCCATCTTGGTCTGGCTTCGGATCCGCTGAGGGAGCTCCTGGGGTGCTTCTTCCTCAATTTCCTCCAAGTGTCTGTGGGGCATTAATATTTTCCTTTTTTAATTAAGAAAATACAGCATCAAATGATATTTAAAAAAAAAACTGCATGTAAAAATGCAGTGAAACATCTCCTGCCTCTCCAGTAACATACAATAAATACATTCTGCTCCCATGATTGGCTGTAACAGCTGCTCATCCCATGATTAGATCCTCGCAGAGGGCAGAGGGCACAGGTTTGGTTTGTGTTGGATGTGATGTTGGGTCAGACTGATACACTTCATGATATGTTATATTAGCACTAGTGTTTATAGTAAAGGCAGAATCACTAACATTCACTTTGTTGTGTATGTGTACTTGGCAATAAAAGGAGAGTTAAAGGGGCACTATGGTGAAACATTGTAAAATTTAAAAGAAGTGCAAACAAACAAGAAGTACATTTCTTCCAGAGTAAAATGAGCCATAAATTACTTTTCTCCTATGTTGCTGTCACTTACAGTAGGTAGTAGAAGTCTGACAGAAGTGATAGGTTTTGGACTAGTCCATCTCTTCATAGGGGATTCTCAGCAAGGCTTTTATTCTTTATAAACAAACAGTGGTCCTCATACTGCAGCCCAGAGGCTTTTTTTTACCAGCCCCCCACACACAAAATGTATTACTTATAGATGCGGTCTGCTACATGTTTAAATATTGTTGGTCAGCATATAGAATAGCAGTGCTGGCACCGCCCATCCACATGGAAGCCAGAAAGCAGTCATTTGCTGGTTTCCAATCTACATCAGGTGACACTGCTGTCCAATTGGACTGCAGGTTATCACCTGGGTATGCTTCACTGTCTGGCCTGAAAAGACTTCTATATCATTTTATGTATACTCCACCCCCCAGCAGTCTGAAGTATGTTGACCCGGCCCTCGACCCAAAACGTTTGGGGACCTGTTTATAAAGATATTCCCTAAAAAGGATTTAAACAATGATGCTGGCCAGCTTCCCTGCTTGCTACACAGTGTTTTGGTAGTTGGACAGAGCAACTGCCATTTACTAAGTGCTTTTGAAAATAAATCCCTGAGAATCCCCTATGAAGAGATGAACTAGTCAAAAACCTGTCACTTCTGTAAGATTTCTACTACCTACTGTAAGTGACAGCAACATAGGAGAAAAGTAATTTATGGCTCATTTTACTCTTGAAAAAAAAAAGTACCGTATTTTTCGGACAATAAGACGCACTTTTTCTCTCCCCAAATTAGGGGGGAAAAGTGAGTGCGTCTTATAGACCGAATGCTACAAATTTGGCCTGTTCCACTGTCTCCGCGGCAACTTTACAGCCTGAGCATACAGGACACGGAGAGGCTGTGAGCTCCATCTGCGGGGAGAAGATTTTTTAGCATGAGTTAATTGCCTACCCGCTGACTACTGTAAATCTGACATGTTGGGTGAAGGGAGAGAGAGCGCTGTCACTAATATAGCAGCGTGCATAGCAAAGAGGCTGTAAGGTCCGTCTTGCGGGGAGAAGATCCAGCTGCTTTAGTCTGCCCGTAGCCTAACATAAATCTGGCATGTCGGGTGAAGGGAGATCGAGAGATAAGAAGCGAGTGAAGAAACGTGAGCGGTGAGTGAAAAAGCATGGCTTCATAGCAGAGAGGCTGTGTGAGCTCATAAGCAAGTAAAAGAACTAGCAGCTTTTCGTTCTCTGCCCGCTGCCTATCCAAAGCTGACATGCAGTGTGATTGGACAGAGGGATGGCGAGTGTAGCAGCTTGTGTGCATAACATAGCACACTGTTGCTTGCAAGCTGCTACACTCGCCGTTCAGATCCCTCTGTGCAATCACACTGCATGTCAGCTTTGGATAGGCAGCGGGCAGAGAACGAAAAGCTGCTAGTTCTTTTACTTGCTTATGAGCTCACACGGAAACAGTAAATTCGGGCGCCTGAGGCTAGTGGACAAATCGGGCGCCGCCATTCACTCCTATAATAAATATCGTTTAATGGGCGCCCGATAGGAAAAAAGGGCGCCGGAGAAAAATAACGTTTTAAAAGCGGCGCCCGGAGACTTAATGTTTTATTACTGCTTCTCATGATTACACATTATTTAATGATTTATACATTTTTAAATATTATTTTTAAACGAAAAACAGTACAATATTTTTTAAAACATTATTTTTAAACGAAAAACAGTACATTTTTTTTTTTTTTTTTTTTTTTTTTTTTTTACATTATTTTTAAACGAAAAAACCAACAGGGGGGTCTTAGGTTTAGGCACCAACAGGGGGGTCTTAGGTTTAGGCACCAACAGGGGGGTCTTAGGTTTAGGCACCAACAGGGGGTCTTAGGTTTAGGCACCAAAAGGGGGGTCTTAGGTTTAGGCACCAACAGGAGGGTCTTAGGTTTAGGCACCAACAGGGGGTCTTAGGTTTAGGCACCAACAGGGGGGTCTTAGGTTTAGGCACCAACAGGGGGGTCTTAGGTTTAGGCACTAACAGGGGGGTCTTAGGTTTAGGCACCAACAGGGGGGTCTTAGGTTTAGGCACTAACAGGGGGGTCTAGGGGTTAGGGGTAGGTACAGGGAGGGTTACTTAGGCACCAACAGGGGGGGTCTTAGGTTTAGGCATCAACAGGGGGGTCTAGGGGTTAGGGGTAGGTACAGGGAGGGTTACTTAGTAATTTTTTTTTTTTAACGTTATTATACGTTTCACTATTTAAACGAAAGATTAACGTTTTTACAATTGCCGATTTAATGCACAATATTTAATGATTTATAACTTTAAAAACATTAATTTTAAACGAAATACAGTACAATACATTTTTAAACGTTATCCATGCTTATCGCTAAAAACCCGGCGCCCTTTTTTCCCAGCGCCCCTTTTTAACGTACGCAGCTCACACAGCCTCTCTGCTATGAAGCCATGCTTTTGTCACTCACCGCTCACGTTTCTTCACTCGCCTCTTATCTCTCGATCTCCCTTCACCCGACATGCCAGATTTATGTTAGGCTACGGGCAGACTAAAGCAGCTGGATCTTCTCCCCGCAAGACGGACCTTACAGCCTCTTTGCTATGCACGCTGCTATATTAGCGGCAGCGCTCTCTCTCGCCCTTCACCCAACAGGTCAGATTTATAGTAGGCAGACAATAAACTTGTGCTTAAAATCTTCTCCCTGCTGACAGAGCTCACAGTCTTCCTTGTGCACACGTGCTAGTAAGTTAACCCTCCAGCTCCCTCTCTCCCTTCAACTAGGATATCCGATTTACCCAGGCAGTCAATAAAAACATGTTAAAGATATTCTAGCTGAAGACAGATCTCACAGGAAAGACATATCAGGAAGTGGATGGCAGAGCTGCATGGCTGAGGGAATAGCATGTCTGCCTTGTGGCTGCTGCAAGTGGCATCCTCATGTGATGTGAGGAGCTTGCATTTGGTCCCATACCGCAGTTGTCTAATGGACCTTCCTTCTGCCCTAGTCCTCCTAGATAGCTTTGAACAGACACCAGCTGGGGACCCTCCTCTTAATAGCCCTGCCTGGTGGCTGAAAGGCATCAGGTGGCCAGGTGAAGACCTCACAGCAACAGTTGTGAGTAACAATCTAGAATACTGTGACTGATGATTTGTGCTAGCTAGGCACTGACTGCTTTGCTTGCTTCTTTATGTGCTGTCCTGTTCTTACCCCGACAGCTTTTTGCTCTTGCAGTGGACCTTCATAGGCTGTAGTCCAAGTTGCAGGCCACTGGAGTGTTGCAGTTCTATTGCAAAACACATCTCCAGTTTTTTTTTCCTCATTTAGGGGATTACTGTAACTGAGGAAGGGGAATTACTGTAACTGGGAAATTACAGAGACAGCTGGGGGTGAGATAGGAAGCTCCACAAAATGCTCCTGCACCATAGACACACCAAGGTTAGTATATATATTTTTTCCCTGTTTTTTGTCCTCTAAACCTAGGTGCGTCTTATGGTCCGGAGCGTCTTATAGTCCGAAAAATACGGTACTTATTTGTACATGTTTACACATATTTTAAATTTTACATTTTTTTAGCCACAGTGCCCCTTTAAAGAGAATCTGAAGTGTTTTAAAACACCTGTTTTTATGGTGCAGGCCGCTTCGGCATTATAATCCAAACTGATCCGCTGTGTGGATGCGGCAGAACGAGGTCTTAAAGGGAACCAGAGACAAAGCACCCTCATGTATTTTATCATATATATTAGTGGGAACATTAGAGAAAACACCTACCCTGCTCTCTGTTTCATCCTTCACTGCTCAGCCTGCCTGTTATCAGCCCTGATAAAATGCCTGACTGAGCATTCAGTCTGGCTTTGCTCAGGAATCATTATAGCCGAGTGTCTTCTCTGATGCCTTTTCAAGCACAAGCCTGCCCCTCTTCTGGCTCCGCTATAATGACACAGCTATAATGATTCCTGAGCAAATCCAGACTGAATGCTCAGTCAGGCATTTTATCAGGGCTGTTAGAAGCAGGCTGAGCAGTGAAGGATGAAACAGAGAGCAGGGTAGGTGTATTCTCTAATGTTCCCACTGATATATATGGTAAAATACATGAGGGTGCTTTGTCTCTGGTTCACTTTAATCACCCCAAAATCCCCAGGGCAAAATTCAGGGCTCCTTACGGGTAGAGGCAGAGCTTTGGGCAGTAGCTCTGCCTCTGCTTGAATCAACTTCCGCCTCCTCCCACCCCTCTGTCTTCTTTCACTGGAAACTGACTGTACTGGAGGCAGAGCTACAGCAAAAAGCTCCGCCTCCCTCAGGTAGCAAAATCCACAACCTGGAAAGTCGTGAAATTTCCTTGGGATTGGGGGGGGTATAAAGACATCTTTCCGCCGCGGGGATGCAGCAAATCAGTTTGGATTATAATAAGAGGCCTGAACCATAAAAACAGGTATTTTAAAAATGCTTCACACTCTTTAACCTCCCTGGCGTTCTGATTAAATCGCCAGGGTGGCTGCGGGAGGGTTTTTTTTAAATTAAAAAAAAAACTATTCCATGCAGCCAACTGAAAGTTGGCTGCATGAAAGCCCACTAGAGGGCGCTCCGGAGGCGTTCTTCCGATCGCCTCCGGCGGCCAGAAGTAACACGGAAGGCCGCAATAAGCGGCCTTCCGTAATTCGCTTACCTCGTCGCCATGGCGACGAGCGGAGTGACGTCATGGACGTCAGCCGACGTCCTGACGTCAGCCGCCTCCGATCCAGCCCTTAGCGCTGGCCGGAACTGTTTGTTCCGGCTACGCTGGGCTCGGGCGGCTGGGGGGACCCCCTTTCGCCGCTGCACGCGGCGGATCGCCGCGCTGCAGCGGCGATCAGGCAGCACACGCGGCTGGCAAAGTGCCGGCTGCGTGTGCTGCTTTTTATTTCATTAAAATCGGCCCAGCAGGGCCTGAGCGGCACCCTCCGGCGGTGTTGGGCGAGCTGAGCTTGTCCAGACTGCTCAGCAGGTTAAACAGTAAAATAATCAGCAAAGGTTCATCAACAGAAGGCAAATCACCCGGTGTCACCAAACTGCAGTGACAATAAACCGGTAAGGCCAGGGTCACACTGAATTGCATGAGGTTTCCAATCAGGGGCGTAGCTAGAAATGACTGGGCCCCATAGCAAAAAAAAAATTATGCCAGTCCCCCCCCACCCCACGGACCTCCCACCCAAACATTTTGTGGGGAAATCGGATTTCCCCACAAAATGTACCCAGATTGTCGGCAGATTTCCCTACAATATGCAACCAGATTGTCGGCAGATTTACCCACAAAATGCAACCAGATTGTCGGCAGATTTCCCTACAAAATGCACCCAGATTGTCGGCAGATTTCCCTACAATATGCAACCAGATTGGTGGTAGATTTCCCCACAAAATGCAACCAGATTGGCGGCAAATTTCCCCACAAAATGCAACCAGATTGGCGGCAAATTTCCCCACAAAATGCAACCAGATTGGCGGAAGATTTCCCCACAAAATGCAACCAGATTGGCGGCAGATTTCCCCACAAAATGCAACCAGATTGGCGGCAGATTTCCCCACAAAATGCAACCAGATTGTTGGCAGATTTCCCCACAAATTGCAATCAGATTGTCGCCAAATTTCCCCACAAAATGCAATCAGATTGTCGCCAGATTTCCCCACAAAATACAGTATATGTAGTTAGGTCTATAGTGGGCTAACATTAATTACCTGGAGGGAGGGTGGTTGGGCAGGCTGGCACACTATTTGCGGTGCAGGCACTGCACTGGGTAGGCAGTTAGGTAGCTGGGTGGGAGAGTAGGCAGATAGGTAGACGGGTGGGCAGTTAGGTAGCCGGATGGGGAGTTAGGTAGCCGGGTGGCAGGGTGGGCAGTTAGGTAGCCGGGTGGCAGGGTGGGCAGGTAGGTAGCTGGGTGGCAGGGTGGGCAGGTAGGTAGCTGGGTGGGCAGTTAGGTAGCTGGGTGGCAGGGTAGGCAGATAGGTAGCCAGGTGGGCAGCTAGGTAGCTGGGTGGCAGGGTGGGCAGTTAGGTAGCCGGGTGGGAGGGTGGGCAGTTAGGTATCAAGGTGGGAGGGTGGGCAGTTAGGTATCCAGGTGGACAGTTAGGTAGCCGGGTGGGCAGTTAGGCAACTGGGTGGCAGGGTAGGCAGTTAGGTAGCTGGGTGGCAGGGTGGTAGCCGCGTGGGGGGGTGAGCAGTTAGGTAGCCGGGTGGGACGGTGAGCAGTTAGGTAGCCAGGTGGGCAGTTAGGTAGCCGGGTGGGAGGGTGGCCAGTTAGGTAGAGGGCAGTTAGGTAGCCGGTAGAGTTGGGCCGAACAGTTTGCCTGCGAACGGTTCCATGCGAACTTCCGTGGTTCGCGTTCGCGTCCCGCAGGCGAACCTTTGCGGAAGTTCGGTTCGCCCCATAATGCACATGGAGGGTCAACTTTGACCCTCTACATCACAGTCAGCAGGCCCAGTGTAGCCAATTAGGCTACACTAGCCCCTGGAGCCCCACCCCCCTTATACAAGGCAGGCAGCGGCGGCCATTACGGTCACTCGTGTGCCTGCATTAGTGAGAGTAGGGCGAGCTGCTGCAGACTGTCTCTCATAGGGAAAGATTAGTTAGGCTTAGCTTGTTCCTGGCTGCATACCTGTTCAGTGAACCCACCACTGCATACCTGTTCTGTGAACCCAACACTGCATACCTGTTCAGTGAACCCACCACTGCATACCTGTTCAGTGAACCCACCACTGCATACCTGTTCTGTGAACCCACCACTGCATACCTGTTCAGTGAACCCACCACTGCATACCTGTTCAGTGAACCTGCCACTGCATACCTGTTCTGTGAACCCACCACTGCATACCTGTTCTGTGAACCCACCACTGCATACCTGTTGTGTTCAGTGAACCTGCCACTGCATACCTGTTCTGTTCAGTGGACCCGCCACTGTATACCTGTTCAGTGAACCCGCCACTGCATACCTGTTGTGTTCAGTGAACCTGCCACTGCATACCTGTTGTGTTCAGTGGACCCGCTACTGTATACCTGTTCTGTTCAGTGGACCCGCTACTGTATACCTGTTCTGTTCAGTGAACCCGCCACTGTATACCTGTACTGTTCAGTGAACCCGTCACTGCATACCTGTTGTGTTCAGTGAACCTGCCACTGCATACCTGTTCTGTGAACCCGCCACTGCATACCTGTTCTGTTCAGTGGACCCGCCACTGTATACCTGTTCTGTTCAGTGGACCCGCCACTGTATACCTGTTCTGTTCAGTGAACCCGCCACTGTATACCTGTTCAGTGAACCTGCCACTGCATACCTGTTCTGTTCAGTGAAACTGCCACTGCATACCTGTTCTGTGAACCCGCCACTGTATACCTGTACTGTTCAGTGAACGCGCCACATGTACATGCACCCATTCCCCTTCATGATCATTACCTTGCCGTGGTGAAGGGGCTTGCGTATCACAATGAAGCAATGACCGGCGCCTAGATGAGTGTCTCGGGGGGCACACAAAAGATAATAAGGTCGTTGCTTCATTGTGGTCAGACCAAATTTGATCAGCTAGACAGTCACTGTTCTGTCATTCAGCTACATCAGCCAGGCGACCATATGGGCTGTAAAGCCACCAAATCCTGCACTCTCGCCATGGTGCGCACCAGTCCAGCACGGCCGTCACTACACAAACAGCTGTTTGCGGTGCGTTACACGGTGAGTTTGGTGTGTCAGTGTGAAGCAGTACCTTAATTACACTCCCTGATTGATGTATACACATGCAAGATGTTTTAAAGCACTTTAGGCCTGTCATTTAGCATTCAATGTGATTTCTGCCCTTAAAACGCTGCTTTGCGTCAAATCCAGATTTTTCCCGGGGACTTTTGGCGTGTATCCCACTCCGCCATGCCCCCCTCCAGGTGTTAGACCCCTTGAAACATCTTTTCCATCACTTTTGTGGCCAGCATAATTTTTTTTTTCCAAAGTTCGCATCCCCATTGAAGTCTATTGCGGTTCGCGAACTTTAACGCGAACCGAACGTTACGCGAAAGTTCGCGAACCTAAAATCGGAGGTTCGGCCCAACTCTAGTAGCCGGGTGGGAGAGTGGGCAGTTAGGTAGCCGGGTGGGAGAGAGGGCAGTTAGGTAGTGGGCAGTTAGGTAGCCAGGTGGGCAATTAGGTAGCCGGGGTGAGAGGGGAGGTAGCTGAGCAGTTAGTGGGGTAGGGACCAGACTCCTATCCCCCCCCGCCTCACCTGGGGTCCCCCCTCCTTCCATCAGCAGTGAGAGAGCGGCATATACAGGAAGCTCCGGTGGGGTAATCAGCCGCTAGAGGTTCAGCTGCCTCCCGGGCTACGGTGTCTTCTCTGTATTGCTGCTCGCAATAAACCAGGAAGTGGTGCGAGCAGCAATACAGAGAAGACAGCATAGCCCGGGAGGCAGCTGAACCTCTAGCGGCTGATTACCCCGCCGGAGCTTTCTGTATATGCCGCACTCTCGCCGATGATTAAAGGAGGGGAGACCCCAGGTGAGGGGGGGGGGGGGGCGCCGAGGTGAGGGAGGGGGGCCCTGGCCGGCCAAAAAAAAAAAAAGCAAAAAAAAGTCCACTCAGGCAGCTGCAGGCCCCCTGTGACGTAGGGTTGCCACGGGGCCCCATAGCAACGCTATGGCCGCTATCCTCATTGCTACGCCACTGTTTCCAATATGTTATATTAGGAAAACTCATACAATTCTGCTAAGTGTGACCCTGCCCATGTTACCAGCCAATAATAGCCTGAACTACACGGCTATACACGACTCTGCATCAAACATATAGATTAGAACGCAGGAGATTTGGGTGCAACCGGCGCCACCATAGGATGTAATCGGAATTACAGCTATAGCAGCACAGGGAGTAACCAGCGCCGTCAGGAGACGGAGCTGAAATTACTTTTAATACATTATTTAGCCCACCAGCAATTGCTGGAAGCCGAATTACATCATTCACCATCCATGGCGGCCTGGAGGGGGGATAGTAATTACCGCCCAAGTCTCCCAGCAGTGATTGTACTCCTCTGCATAGATGGAATCTCCCACTGGTGTGTCAGTCTTCAGAAGGTATTCTCCATCATTCCTGGACTGGACACATCTGTATTTGCTGCTTTTTGATACAATTTTGCAGGTGCCGATGCTTTATACAGGGAGTGCAGAATTATTAGGCAAGTGGTATTTCTGAGGAATAATTTTATTATTGAACAACCATGTTCTCAATGAACCCAAAAAACTCAATATCAAAGCTGAATATTTTTGAAAGTAGTTTTTAGTTTTAGCTATTTTAGGGGGATATCTGTGTGTGCAGGTGACTATTACTGTACATAATTAGGCAACTTAACAAAAAACAAATATATACCCATTTCAATTATTTATTTTTACCAGTGAAACCAATATAACATCTCAACATTCACAAATATACATTTCTGACATTCAAAAACAAAACAAAAACAAATCAGTGACCAATATAGCCACCTTTCTTTGCAAGGACACTCAAAAGCCTGCCATCCATGGATTCTGTCAGTGTTTTGATCTGTTCACCATCAACATTGTGTGCAGCAGCAACCACAGCCTCCCAGACACTGTTCAGAGAGGTGTACTGTTTTCTTTCCTTGTAAATCTCACATTTTATGATGGACCACAGGTTCTCAATGGTGTTCAGATCTGGTGAACAAGGAGGCCATGTCATTAGTTTTTCTTCTTTTATACCCTTTCTTGCCAGCCACGCTGTGGAGTACTTGGACGCATGTGATGGAGCATTGTCCTGCATGAAAATCATGTTTTTGTTGAAGGATGCAGACTTCTTCCTGTACCACTGCTTGAAGAAGGTGTCTTCCAGAAACTGGCAGTAGGACTGGGAGTTGAGCTGGATTCCATCCTCAACCCAAAAAGGCCTCACAAGCTCATCTTTGATGATACCAGCCCAAACCAGTACTCCACCTCCACCTTGCTGGCGTCTGAGTCGGACTGCAGCTCTCTGCCCTTTACCAATCCAGCCACGGGCCACTCCATCTGGCCCATCAAGACTCCCTCTCATTTCATCAGTCCATAAAACCTTAGAAAAATCAGTCTTGAGATATTTCTTGGCCCAGTCTTGACGTTTGAGCCTGTGTGTCTTGTTCAGTGGTGGTCGTCTTTCAGCCTTTCTTACCTTGGCCATGTCTCTGAGTATTACACACCTTGTGCTTTTGGGCACTCCAGTGATGTTGCAGCTCTGAAATATGGCCAAACTGGTGGCAAGTGGCATCTTGGCAGCTGCACGCTTGACTTTTCTCAGTTCATGGGCAGTTATTTTGCGCCTTGGTTTTTCCACACGCTTCTTGCGACCCTGTTGACTATTTTGAATGAAACGCTTGATTGTTCGATGATCACGCTTTAGAAGCTTTGCAATTTTAAGAGTGCTGCATCCCTCTGCAAAATATCTCACTATTTTTGACTTTTCTGAGCCTGTCAAGTCCTTCTTTTGACCCATTTTGCCAAAGGAAAGGAAGTTGCCTAATAATTATGCACACCTGATATAGGGTGTTGATGTCATTAGACCACACCCCTTCTCATTACAGAGATGCACATCACCTAATATGCTTAATTGGTAGTAGGCTTTCAAGCCTATACAGCTTGGAGTAAGACAACATGCATAAAGAGGATGATGTGGTCAAAATACTCATTTGTCTAATAATTCTGCACTCCCTGTATGCTTAATAATAAAAGTTATTGTATCCAGTGTGCCTCTGCTCTGTTTTTAACTCTTACCCCTTTGAGCTAACACACAGCCACATTACTCTCATCTATGCAGAAGTGTACATCTAAAGAAAGGGTGCCTGGTGTAAATGAGATATATTCTACAAACATTTGTGAAAAAACTGACTATATTGTTTATAATACTGGAAACATGTATAATTGTAAATTAACCTCATTTTATCATTTCTTGTAATAAATGGAAGAATTATATATGTAACTGTATAATCTTATATCATTTCTTCTTGTAATAAACATTATAAAATTATAATTATACATAATATTGTTTCCATTTGTTGCAAGAAGAAATTATAAAATGAAGATAAACATATGTATAATCATAATTGTATATTGTCTAACACCTTATTTTATCATTTCTTGTAAAAAAAAAAAAAACTGAAAATTGTTTACTGGCTGGTTGCCCAGTTATGTATTTGGCTGGTGTTGGCTCCGCCTACTTTCTAATCCTCACACAATTACTCAATGACCAAGTTTGTGAGCTTTGTGGTCTTTGGCATCAATTTCCACTGAAATTAATCTGATTGGCTGTTTGTGGCTCCACCTCCTTTTCTGAATTTGAACCCCAGTCAGCACAAGACCAACTGTACCAGGTTTGAGGCTTGTACCAATAACAGTGCAAGAATGGCAGCAATGAAATTTCCCTTGAAAATCAATAGGTGAATTTTGATTGGCTTTTGTAGGCTCCTCCCACTTTTCTGAATATCAATCCCAGCCACCCAACGACCAACTGTGCAAAGTTTGAGAACCCTGCCATTAACAGTGTAGGAATGGCTGCAGTTTACATTTCCCCAGTGAAATTTGCATTTGTCTCCACCCCCTTTTTGGTTATGGGAATAAAAAAAATAAAATAAAGTATCCTATACTTTATTCCAGTTTCTTCAGGTCTTTCTTTAGTTCCAGGAAAGTGCGGTACATTGCGGTATCTTCAAGCATAGTAGTAGCAGTAGGGTATTGTACCGTGTTAGCCATCAGTAAAAGCTTTTACTGATGGCTAACACGGTACAATACCCTACTGCTACTACTATACTTTATTCCAGGTAATGTACTATGTGTGTGCCAAATTTCATTCAGATCCATGCAGCCATTTTTGCGTGATCGAGTAACAAACATCTGAACTTTCCCATTTATTATTATATTGGTAGGATTACAATACAGTATTTTACTACAACTAAACCTAACCCTACTCTAACAGAACCCAGTTTACCCATCCCTAACCCTTAGACCCCCTAGTAGCACCTAACCCTAAAACTCCAATATAATGTATCAAATTTTTTTAAATATATTTAGTTAAGAGTATTTGTGTTTTTTCCCCAGATATCTTAGTTATTAACCTCCATTACGCAGCTCAGGTGGTGTTACTTTGTGTCAGTTTAATAATTATCCCCAATTGCTGTAAATCCTCTAGCTAGCACTAGGCCAGCTAGAAGTCTCCAGCAACCCCCAATCACTGCCACTTGCCCGTTTATACATTACCCCCCCCCCCCCAGATCCAGCGATCGGCGCAGCCTCCCTGGACAGCTCCGTGTCGGGAGGCTGTGCTGATTTCTGGATCCAGGGGGGGGAGGGTAACGTATAAACGGGGGATTGGGGGTGCCCAACACTCTTACTAGCTAGCCTAGTGCCAGCTAGAGGATTTACAGCAATTAGGGACAAAAAAAAAAAATTATTAAGGGGACTCCTGGGGCCACAGGACGGTATGTCTGACAGTGTCGGACATACCGCTAAGGAGGAGGTTAAACTATGTAGATTGACACAACAACTATGGTAACTTTTAACATAATTGACTGGGCACCCAAGTTTCCTGTTGGGCACCCATTAAATGTTTAACATGAGAGTCCAATGACTGCGCCCTTTGTCCACTTGCCTCATGTGCCCAAATTTCATGCAGCCAATTAGGACCCATAGCGGTTATCAGGCTTCCCATTTCAAAGTGGTAGAAAATCTGACAATTGAACATGAAGCACTTTGAGATTTTCTACCACTTTAACATTGGGAGGCATGATTAACCATACAGGTCCTAAGTGGCTCCATAGATGAGTAATGAGGCCATTTCTAAGCTGGCTTTCATGTTGATTGTGAAAGTCCACAAAGGTCCTCCTCCCGTTACTCCTTTTCCACATCTGCTCACTCTGAGCGTACTACGGGGTTGGAGGGGGTGGTGGCCCAATGGAAGGGACCACCAGCGCTACATGCAGCATGCTCAGGGGTGGTGGCCCAATGGAAGGGACCACCAGTGCTACATGCTCTATAGTGGTGGCCCATGGAAGGGACCACCAGTGCTACATGCAGCATGCTCTATAGTGGTGGCCCAATGGAAGGGACTACCAGTGCTACATGCAGCATGCTCTATAGTGGTGGCCCATGGAAGGGACCACCAGCGCTACATGCAGCATGCTCTATAGTGGGGGCCCAATGGAAGGGACTACCAGTGCTACATGCAGCATGCTCTATAGTGGTGGCCCATGGAAGGGACCACCAGCGCTACATGCAGCATGCTCTATAGTGGTGTCCCAATGGAAGGGACCACCAGTGCTACATGCAGCATGCTCGGGGGTGGTGGCCCAATGGAAGGGACCACCAGCGCTACATGCAGCATGCTCTATAGTGGTGGCCCAATGGAAGGGACCACCAGTGCTACATGCAGCATGATCTATAGTGGTGGCCCAATGGAAGGGACCACCAGCGCTACTTGCAGCATGATCTATAGTGGTGGCCCAATGGAAGGGACCACCAGCGCTACATGCAGCATGCTCGGGGGTGGTGGCCCAATGGAAGGGACCACCAGTGCTACATGCAGCATGCTCGGGGGTGGTGGCCCAATGGAAGGGACCACCAGCGCTACATGCAGCATGCTCTATAGTGGTGGCCCAATGGAAGGGACCACCAGCGCTACATGCAGCATGCTCTATAGTGGTGGCCCAATGGAAGGGACCACCAGTGCTACATGCAGCATGATCTATAGTGGTGGCCCAATGGAAGGGACCACCAGCGCTACTTGCAGCATGCTCTATAGTGGGGGCCCAATGGAAGGGACCACCAGTGCTACATGCAGCTTGCTCTATAGTGGTGGCCCATGGAAGGGAAGGAACCACCAGCGCTACATGCAGCATGCTCTATAGTGGTGGCCCAATAGAAGGGACCACCAGTGCTACATGCAGCATGCTCTATAGTGGTGGCCCAATGGAAGGGACCACCAGTGCTACATGCAGCATGCTCTATAGTGGTGGCCCAATGGAAGGGACCACCAGCGCTACATGCAGCATGCTCTATAGTGGTGGCCCAATGGAAGGGACCACCAGCGCTACATGCAGCATGCTCTATAGTGGTGGCCCAATGGAAGGGCCCACCAGTGCTACATGCAGAATGCTCTATAGTGGTGGCCCAATGGAAGGGACCACCAGTGCTACATGCAGCATGCTCTATAGTGGTGGCCCAATGGAAGGGACCACCAGTGCTACATGCAGCATGCTCTATAGTGGTGGCCCAATGGAAGGGACCACCAGCGCTACATGCAGCATGCTCTATAGTGGTGGCCCAATGGAAGGGACCACCAGCGCTACATGCAGCATGCTCTATAGTGGTGGCCCATGGAAAGGACCACCAGCGCTACATGCAGCATGCTCTATAGTGGTGGCCCATGGAAGGGACCACCAGTGCTACATGCAGCATGCTCTATAGTGGTGGCCCAATGGAAGGGACCACCAGCGCTACATGCAGCATGCTCTATAGTGGTGGCCCATGGAAGGGACCACCAGCGCTACATGCAGCATGCTCTATAGTGGTGGCCCAATGGAAGGGCCCACCCGTGCTACATGCAGCATGCTCTATAGTGATGGCCCAATGGAAGGGCCCACCAGTGCTACATGCAGCATGCTCTATAGTGATGGCCCAATGGAAGGGCCCACCAGTGCTACATGCAGCATGCTCTATAGTGGTGGCCCATGGAAGGGACCACCAGTGCTACATGCAGCTTGCTCTATAGTGGTGGCCCATGGAAGGGACCACCAGCGCTACATGCAGCATGCTCTATAGTGGGGGCCCAATGGAAGGGACCACCAGTGCTACATGCAGCTTGCTCTATAGTGGTGGCCCATGGAAGGGACCACCAGCGCTACATGCAGCATGCTCTATAGTGGTGGCCCAATGGAAGGGCCCACCCGTGCTACATGCAGCATGCTCTATAGTGATGGCCCAATGGAAGGGCCCACCAGTGCTACATGCAGCATGCTCTATAGTGGTGGCCCATGGAAGGGAAGGAACCACCAGCGCTACATGCAGCATGCTCTATAGTGGTGGCCCAATAGAAGGGACCACCAGTGCTACATGCAGCATGCTCTATAGTGGTGGCCCAATGGAAGGGACCACCAGTGCTACATGCAGCATGCTCTATAGTGGTGGCCCAATGGAAGGGCCCACCAGTGCTACATGCAGCATGCTCTATAGTGGTGGCCCAATGGAAGGGACCACCAGTGCTACATGCAGCATGCTCTATAGTGGTGGCCCAATGGAAGGGACCACCAGCGCTACATGCAGCATGCTCTATAGTGGTGGCCCAATGGAAGGGACCACCAGCGCTACATGCAGCATGCTCTATAGTGGTGGCCCATGGAAAGGACCACCAGCGCTACATGCAGCATGCTCTATAGTGGTGGCCCATGGAAGGGACCACCAGTGCTACATGCAGCATGCTCTATAGTGGTGGCCCAATGGAAGGGACCACCAGCGCTACATGCTCTATAGTGGTGGCCCATGGAAGGGACCACCAGTGCTACATGCAGCATGCTCTATAGTGGTGGCCCAATGGAAGGGACCACCAGCGCTACATGCAGCATGCTCTATAGTGGTGGCCCAATGGAAGGGACCACCAGCGCTATATGCTCTATAATGGTGGCCCATGGAAGGGACTACCAGTGCTACATGCAGCATGCTCTATAGTGGTGACCCATGGAAGGGACCACCAGCGCTACATGCAGCATGCTCTATAGTGGTGGCCCAATGGAAGGGACCACCAGTGCTACATGCAGCATGCTCTATAGTGGTCGCCCAATGGAAGGGACCACCAGTGCTACATGCAGCATGCTCTATAGTGGTGGCCCAATGGAAGAGACCACCAGTGCTACATGCAGCATGCTCTATAGTGGTGGCCCAATGGAAGGGACCACCAGTGCTACATGCAGCATGCTCTATAGTGGTGACCCATGGGAGGGACCAACAGCGCTACATGCAGCATGCTCTATAGTGGTGGCCCAATGGAAGGGACCACCAGCGCTACATGCAGAATGCTCTATAGTGGTGGCCCAATGGAAGGGACCACCAGCGCTACATGCAGCATGCTCTATAGTGGTGGCCCAATGGAAGGGAACACCAGTGCTACATGCAGCATGCTCTATAGTGGTGGCCCAATGGAAGGGACCACCAGCGCTACATGCAGCATGCTCTATAGTGGTGGCCCAATGGAAGGGACCACCAGCGCTACATGCTCTATAGTGGTGGCCCAATGGAAGCACCAACCAGTGCTACATGCAGCATGCTCTATAGTGGTGACCCATGGAAGGGAGTACCAGCACTACATGCTCTATAGTGGTGGCCCAATGGAAGGGACCACCAGCACTACATGCAGCATGCTCTATAGTGAGGGCCCAATGGAAGGGACCACCAGCGCTACATGCAGCATGCTCTATAGTGGTGGTCCAATGGAAGGGACCACCAGTGCTACATGCTCTATAGTGAGGGCCCATGGAAGGGACCACCAGTGCTACATGCTCTATAGTGAGGGCCCATGGAAGGGACCACCAGTGCTACATGCTCTATAGTGAGGGCCCATGGAAGGGACCACCAGTGCTACATGCTCTATAGTGAGGGCCCATGGAAGGGACCACCAGTGCTACATGCTCTATAGTGAGGGCCCATGGAAGGGACCACCAGTGCTACATGCAGCATGCTCTATAGTGAGGGCCCAATGGAAGGGACCACCAGCGCTACATGCAGCATGCTCTATAGTGGTGGCCCAATGGAAGGGACCACCAGCGCTACATGCAGCATGCTCTATAGTGGTGGCCCAATGGAAGGGACCACCAGCGCTACATGCTCTATAGTGGTGGCCCAATGGAAGGGACCACCAGCGCTACATGCAGCATGCTCTATAGTGGTGGCCCAATGGAAGGGACCACCAGCGCTACATGCAGCATGCTCTATAGTGGTGGCCCATGGAAGGGACCACCAGTGCTACATGCAGCATGCTCTATAGTGGTGGCCCAATGGAAGGGACCACCAGTGCTACATGCAGCATGCTCTATAGTGGTGGCCCAATGGAAGGGACCACCAGTGCTACATGCAGCATGCTCTATAGTGGTGGCCCAATGGAAGGGACCACCAGTGCTACATGCAGCATGCTCTATAGTGGTGGCCCAATGGAAGGGACCACCAGTGCTACATGCAGCATGCTCTATAGTGGTGGCCCAATGGAAGGGACCACCAGTGCTACATGCAGCATGCTCTATAGTGGTGGCCCAATGGAAGGGACCACCACTGCTTGCATCATGATCTGTAGCGAACGAACACCTTACAGAGTTTTTCTGCATTTGCAGAGCCCAGTATAGTCTTTACAGAAGAGGAAATGAATACACACCAGGTTTTGCAATGAAGTGTATTTCAGGATGTATATAATACAGTGTACAAGCCATGCCACAAAGATGGGATAAGTCACATGACAATAGAGCCCTGTATAACATGAGGCCACAGACAGCTGCACCATATAAACACGCATGTAACTACAAATGCAGCCATGTGTTACAGAGCACAGGCCAGCATCAGTAACATGAGACAAGTCCCACCAACATGGCCAATCAAGGCTCTCTACAGCAGATGCAGCATCCATTGCTTTATACAGGTTCTGGCATGTGGTGTGCAGCATCTTCAGGCTGACATGGTGTATAACAGGCTGGCGTTGTGCCATTGTCACAATAAGCTCCTCCCTTTACAGGCTGACATCACAGGAGAGGGCAGACATTGCTGGAGTTCCTCCTATCACACGGCCTGAGCGTTGTCCTCATCTTCACCATAACACTGGTAGGACTCGGCCATGAGTGGCTGGAGAGACGCATTCCTCCTCTTCCTGCGCCAAACCGCACATCTGGCCCCGGCAAAGATCAACGCCACAACTGCCAAAGCCACCACAATGGCAATCGCAGAAATCTCTGGACTCTTCAGAGGAGCACCTAAGAAAACAAATGACAGATATTGTTTCCAAACCACAACTCTAGATATACCCTCCTCTCCCCCCCCCCCCCCCCCAGTTTAAACCACCACTACAGCAAAGTATGCAGTGTAGACAACTGAACTGAGGGATATGGAGGCTGCCATATGCATTTGCTTTTAAACAAAAGCACTTGCCTGGCTGTCCTGATCCTGTGCCTCATTTTTAGCCATTGCCCCTGAGCAAGCATGCAGCAAGTCAGGCATCTGACATTGTCAGATCTGACAAGATTAGCTGCATGCTTGTTTCTGGTGTTCAGACACTACTGCAGCCAAATACATCAGCAGGGCTGCCAGGCAACTGGCATTGTTTAAAAGTATGGCAGCCTCCATATACTGTACTTATTTCAAATAAAAAAAAAATTGGACAGAGCTGACCAGTTGTGGACTAGTACAGCTCCTCATGCCCAATTTTGGCAGCTAGACTTAGCAACTGCCATTCAGGGGTGGGAACAAAATAAAAACTAAAACCACTTAAAGTAAAGCCTGAGAGTCCCCATGAGAATAGTGACTTGTCCAAAACCTGTCAGATCAAGGTGACACGTTTTTTAAGAGTAAAGTACAGCATCATGAGCCTAATGCAGTAATGCTGCATTAACTGCACAGCAATATTGTGGAGCAAGTGCTTATGCCATTAGCATGACCCATGTACTCTAGTCAGGGCTGGATTTCTGGCAAGGCCCCATAGGCCATGGCCTAGGGCACCAGAAATTTAGGGGCGGCTAAGTGAGGGGCAGTAAAGCTGTTTTATGCAGCCATCCCTATCTACAAAGACAGATTTACCCTTTGAACTCTCTGCCCTGTACTTGTGTTGTCCCTGCAAGACCTGTAAGCTCTATCCTGCAGGTATACATCATCCTAACTCTCATGGTGACTCAATGGGTCCATCATTAATGAAATGGCAAACATAAACATAACTAATAATCTAGACAAATTACTAAAAATAGTTATTGTCTGTGACATCCAATGATGGAAAGTAAGTAGAATTCTCATTGGGGCACACAGAGATAACCATACAGACGGTATAGTTGGCCTTGGGCGGTAAAAAGTACAAATCCGGCCCTGACTCTAGCAGTGTGACCATTGCTATGGTAACATTACTGTAGTGACACTTGCTGCAGAAGGGCAATATTGCTGTATGCAGTCCCGAGACTAGTATCACATCAGGCCCCTTGCATCCTGTAATCTGCAACAACCCCAACATCAGTTCCAAGGCTCCGGCAACAACCCCCACATCAGTTCTAAGGCTCCGGCAACAACCCCCACATCAGTTCCAAGGCTCCGCCAACCACCCCCACATCAGTTCCAAGGCTCCGCCAACCACCCCCACATCAGTTCCAAGGCTCCGCCAACCACCCCCACATCAGTTCCAAGGCTCCGCCAACCACCCCCACATCAGTTCCAAGGCTCCGCCAACCACCCCCACATCAGTTCCAAGGCTCCTGGTAAACGCAACAAGGAAGACCAAATACACCTCAAACTAGAATGGAGCCACACAGCTGGGTAATGGTCAAGGATCCAGGGCCGGGCCGAGGCATAGGCTGGAGAGGCTCCAGCCTCAGGGCGCAGTGTAGGAGGGGGCGCACAATTCATTCAGCTGTCATTCCTAATTGTGTATGAAGCAGAAAGAAATAAGAAAAGGGGATACATAGCAGTGACTGCAAGCCAGATAACTAGATATTAAGGTGTTGGGGAGGCTGTGGGCCCTGTGGCCCTTTTAGTCTAATAGCAATCACTGTGTGACGGTTGGGGTTTGAGGGATGGAGGGGCGCACTTTGGTGTCTCAGCCTTGGGTGCTGGAGGACCTTGTCCCTGCGCTGCAAGGATCTACCAGGTTATGAAGATTGAACACACCAATTTAATAAGTCAGAGCTGGGGGTGGATGGGTCATTTTTTCCAGCTGGATATACACATTTGCATCTCACTAGCCATCCCTACTGACACCCATTCCCCAATTCCATAGCCCAGCCTACATCCATTCCACTCTCAGGCCTGGAAACCACTAGCAGCCTTTTGTAAGTGCGAGAGTGGAAAAATAGCTAATGCTATGCATGTGATCTCACTTGAGGGATGAGATATTGTAAATAAAGAGAATTACAGTAGCAAGAGCTTTTAGAACAGCTCTTAGTGGGTCCCAGGCCTAAGGTTCAGCTGAATGGTGGTGGAATGACCCAAGGTTACCGCACACAAGGAAGGATTGCACTTCCCTCTGGCCTTCATATTTGCCCAACAAGCTTCCCTGCAGACAAGGTTCAATTCCACCTAATGGGAGTGGTCAATGAGATGAAAGTTTTAAGACCATATGAGCCGTCAGCTCAAAGTTGCATTAACTTCCATTTAATTGTTGGCCAGCCCTTTATGCACATGACCTTCCCTAGACTTTACTGGCAGCCAAGGATCATTTGATACCAAGCCATTTTTTACCTTGGACGTCTTACTCATTGTATAAAGTGCTTATGTACTGTAACTCAACCAACATTGGAGAACCAACACCTGAAGGATGGCTCAAGAAATGGTGAGGGGCAGTCTGAACTGATGTTCAAGTACAGTCATCAAGATGCAAAGAATTCTGAATTGCAGTATTATGCAAAATCTGTATGCAACTTGAAAATTGACCAATTGAATTTTACCTTGGCAAGATTCAGTTGGTCCATTTTGAAGCTGCATATAGAATTTACATAGTCCTGCATCAACTCTTAATTTGCATCTCACAGTGTTGAAGTCCTTCACCCTTCTTGCAGACTACACCAAGATAGTAAAGCTGCATACAGGTCACTCAATAGGAATCTACCCCTCAGGTCCATTTTGTACACATCTCTGGCCTGCAATAAATCTGTGGAAGCCTACTGGCATGGCACATAAGCTGGTAGAAGGGGGGAGTAGCCATTTTTGGTGGAAGGTGCAGGTGGGAGGAGTATCCCAACAGCTGTTTTTTTTGCACAAAGCTGTGTAGCACTAAGCACTTTGATGTGAGTACCTCAAACAATCTTTTATTAGAGGTGTGCTAAAATGGACATTCATATAAGAGTTTGTACTATGTACACTCCTGAGGGAGGAAACAGTAAATTCGGGCGCCTGAGGCTAGTGGACAAATCGGGCGCCGCCATTCACTCCTATAATAAATATCGTTTAATGGGCGCCCGATAGGAAAAAAGGGCGCCAGAGAAAAATAACGTTTTAAAAGCGGCGCCCGGAGACTTCATGTTTTATTACTGTTTCTCATGATTACACATTATTTAATGATTTATACATTTTTCAAACATTATTTTTAAACGAAAAACAGTACAATATTTTTTTTCAAACATTATTTTTAAACGAAAAACAGTACAATATTTTTTTTCAAACATTATTTTTAAACGAAAAACAGTACAATATTTTTTTTCAAACATTATTTTTAAACGAAAAAACCAACAGGGGGGGGGGTCTTAGGCACCAACAGGGGGGGGGGGGTCTTAGGCACCAACAGGGGGGGGGGGGTCTTAGGCACCAACAGGGGGGGGGGGGTCTTAGGCACCAACAGGGGGGGGGGGTCTTAGGCACCAACAGGGGGGGGGGTCTTAGGCACCAACAGGGGGGGGGGGTCTTAGGCACCAACAGGGGGGGGGGGGTCTTAGGCACCAACAGGGGGGGGGGTCTTAGGCACCAACAGGGGGGGGGGGGTCTTAGGCACCAACAGGGGGGGGGGGTCTTAGGCACCAACAGGGGGGGGGGGTCTTAGGCACCAACAGGGGGGGGGGGGGTCTTAGGCACCAACAGGGGGGGGGGGTCTTAGGCACCAACAGGGGGGGGGGGTCTTAGGCACCAACAGGGGGGGGGTCTTAGGCACCAACAGGGGGGGGGGTCTTAGGCACCAACAGGGGGGGGGGGTCTTAGGCACCAACAGGGGGGGGGGTCTTAGGCACCAACAGGGGGGGGGGTCTTAGGCACCAACAGGGGGGGGGGTCTTAGGCACCAACAGGGGGGGGGGGTCTTAGGCACCAACAGGGGGGGGGGTCTTAGGCACCAACAGGGGGGGGGGGGTCTTAGGCACCAACAGGGGGGGGGGTCTTAGGCACCAACAGGGGGGGGGGTCTTAGGCACCAACAGGGGGGGGGGGGGTCTTAGGCACCAACAGGGGGGGGGGGGTCTTAGGCACCAACAGGGGGGGGGGGGTCTTAGGCACCAACAGGGGGGGGGGGGTCTTAGGTTTAGGCACCAACAGGGGGGTCTAGGGGTTAGGGGTAGGTACAGGGAGGGTTACTTAGTAATTTTTTTTTTTAAACGTTATTATACGTTTCACTATTTAAACGAAAGATTAACGTTTTTACAATTGCCGATTTAATGCACATTATTTAATGATTTATAACTTTAAAAACATTTTAAACGAAAAACAGTACAATATTTTTTTAAACGTTATCCATGTTTATCGTTAAAAACCCGGCGCCCTTTTTTCCCAGCGCCCCTTTTTAACGTACGCCCTGAGGGAGGCCTCCAAATGCATGCATCTGCATTGCTGGAATCAAGAGCGACCATAACTTGAGAGCATTCAACCCAAGGGGAGAGGAGATTTCTCTGCAGGCCTTACTGGCAGTGGTTGCCCTTCTAAGCAACACAATGTTGTGAGTACTTCGAGTATCCTACTTTCAGACTGCTACACTAGCTGGGCTCTGGTTTACTTTTTCAAAGGCCCACCTCAAGTTTATCTGCTGCATTGGACTGGCACAATGCAGATTTACAACAACTCTGAAAATCATGCATCTGTAATAGAGACAATTGACACCTCCCTCCCCAAAGAATAAATGTTACTCACTGGGCCACTGGATGTCATAGGAGTAGCCCAGGTTTTCTGGGGCAGTTACAAACATCTCTTTATTGGTCACTGGAGGCCAAAAGGGAACCATGTTGTGTTGCCGGTTGTGGCCAATTGGAGCATTTTCCAGGGGATACTGGGTGGAATCTAGAAGGTTTAGAGGAGAAAATGGAGATTACCGTTTTAGAAGAGTTCAGTTAAGGGTCTGGTTTGCAAGAGTGGCTGCTGGTTCACTTATGGATCCTACCTGCATTATATCTTCTCAGCCATTCATCAAACACAGCGTCCGTGAATGTATGCAGGAGAACAAAGATGGGGTCGTTTGGAGAGAGATGGGTCTGTCCTCCTGTGCCGTTCAGGAACAAGTGAGCGAGGTTATGAAGGCTTCGGACAGTTGGGTTGTACTGGCCAGAAGGTTCGTTGTATCCTGCAGAAAGAAGCACATCAATCCATGCATGCCAAGTCCACCGGACACCTCATAAGCCACACATGACAAGTCCACTGGACACCTCACAAAAGTAACCTTATTGTAGTTAGAACTCAATACTAAAAGTCTGTTAGATGCCTTTGCAACTTGGGAGAATGTCATGCACAACATAAATGAGGGGGGGGGGACCCTAAAGTGAGCATGTCTAACGCCATCTTACAATCAGTGCTTAGACCCAAATTTCCCCCGCCTTCCAGATCCTATCAGGCAACAGACCACCAATATCTTAAATTATCAGATGGCTAGTGGAAGCAGATTAGTAGGGAGGAAGTGAGGTGTGCAATGGCATAGGCCTTACTTTACATTTGAACAGAGCAGGGAAACCATGTAACCTGTTGTGTAGCCAACATCAACCATGTCAGTGCCATGTCTAAAGAAGAATGGTCAAAAACCTTGCTCCTCACAGTCCAGTTTAATTCAATAATTAAATCTGGCCAATGTGCCACAGTGTTCAATTGTTCCATATGCAGACAGTGGGGTGGAGGCAAAACACAGTGGCAAATTTCAGCAAACATTAAACATTTGTGTCATGAGCACAAGGCAGATAGACAGCGTCCGTAATCAGTGTGGCCATTTTCCATGCACATGATACCATATTGACATTGGTGGGTAAAAGGGCCACAAGCCTTGAGCCACACCTGCTCAGAAGGAACACTTCTCCAGTAACACCCTCTATAGTACAAAGTTGTGATTGGCTGAATAGTGTGGGTGGAGTTTACTACAACCCATTTGAAAGCTAACAGTTTGAGAGGGTGCCATCCACCCAATCATGTTTCTGGAATTTTGTCATGAGGTTTCCTGTTGGGTCCCCTAAACTAGTCTAGCACCCAAGTCTAAGAGAGAGCCTAAGCGCTTTGAGTCCTATGGGAGAAAAGTGCTATAGAAATGTTATTGTATTGTATAAGTCTGCACTGGTTGTTGTATATTATGGATACTTTTATGCACGAGTTTGCCTGGCTCTAAGAAAAGTGGTTTTCACTTTGTACTTTCTGGGTTTGACTTTAGTAGCACTTAAGATTAAGTGATGAAAGGTCTTTTAAAGCAAACATTTGATAAGACTTCTGTAGCCCACAAAATCATTCCCAAGAATTAGACTGTGTGGGCCAGTGCAACGTCCTTTAGATAAGAATGTGGTTTTAGCATAAGTCAAGCTGTGATAGATGCACTGTACCTTCAATGGTGTTTCTGAAGCTTTCAGAAGAGTTGGAGAAGAATGGTGCGGTATCAAACAAGCTCACTTCCAGGCACATCACCACCTCATCCATGGTAGGAAGCCTCTGCACCATGGGACGGGCAACGTTTCCTGCGGGGTTCCTCCTTATTGGGCCGCCAGCTGTACCTGAAGAATATTACAGTTCTGTAAGGTGGGGGGCCCACATGCACTGTACAGTGGAAACATGCTTGACTAAAAATAAGTGTAGAGCTTTGAAGTCATAATTAGCCATACTGACCAACTTTCCTGTCTGACAGTCAGCTCCAGGTCAGGAGAAGACTGAAGTGTACAATAGTCGGAGATAAATACCTTAACATACCTTTAATTGGTGGAGCTGGTCTATTGTAGGGATGCTCGGAAAATTCCGCGGAATTATAAATTCCGTGATTCCGGCCGGAATTAGGTCAATTCCGATTCCGGTAGTCAAATCGGAATTCCTATACCTCTCAAACAGAATTCCGCGGAAATTTTATAATTCCGACGGAATTTTCCGGAATGACATAAAAAAATATCTTCCTCCTCCTCCTCCATCCATCCATCCAAGTAGGGAATTGCAGATTTTCAAAACAGCTAATATACCATAGCTGGGATTTGAACCCAGAACCTAGTGTGTAGTAGGTATCTGTCTTACCCTCTAGACCATGACCCACACTACATGCTAAAGCTGCCGGTAGCATAAACCATACTTCCATTATGATCAATTCGATAGAAAAAGTAGCATGATTAAGGATTTGTACTTTTTGAAAAGCATGCTTATTTATATACCATAGCTGGGATTTGAACCCAGGACCTAGTGTGTAGTAGGTATCTGTCTTACCCTCTAGACCATGAACCACACTGCATGGAAGTAGGTATCTGTCTTACCCACTAGTAAGGCTGAGGCTGGAGAGGCTGCAGCCTCAGGGCGCAGTGTAGGAGGGGGTGCACAATTCATTCAGCTGTCATTCCCAATTGTGTTTGAAGCAGAAAGAAATAAGAAAAGGTGATACATGGCAGCGACAGCAAGCCAGATAAGTAGAGATTAAGGTGTTGGGGGTGGGGGGGGGGGGGGCTGGGGCACCTCTTAGTGTATTAGCAATCAGTGTGTGACAGCTGGGGTGGGAGGGATGGGGGGGCGCACTTTGCTGTCTCAGCCTTGGGTGCTGAAGGACCTTGTCCCACCTCTGACCACACTACATGCTAAAGCCTGGCCCTGAGTGTGGTTGATGGTCTAGAGCAGTGGTCCTCAAACTAAGGCCCGCGGGCCGAATGTGGCCCCCTAAGGCTTTCTTACCGGCCCCCCACACAGAAAATGTATTGCTTATAAATGCAGTCAGCTACATCTTTAAATATTGGTGGTCCACATATGGAATAGCAGTGCAGCACCCCCCATCCACATGGAAGCCAGAAAGCAGAAATTTTGCTGGTTTCCAATCAAATTCCACATCAGGTGACACTGCTGTCCAATTGGCTTGCAGATTGTCACCTGGGTATGCTTCACTGTCTGGTCCGCAAAGACTTCTACATCATTTTATGTTTACTCCGGCCCACCAGCGGTCTGAAGTATGTTGACCCGGCCCTCAACCCAAAATGTTTGGGGACCCCTGGTCTAGAGGGTAAGACAGATACCTACTACACACTAGGTCCTGGGTTCAAATCCCAGCTATGGTATATAAGCATGCTTTTCAAAAAGTACAAATCCTTAATCATGCTACTTTTTCTATCGAATTGATCATAATGGAAGTATGGTTAATGCTACCGGCAGCTTTAGCATGTAGTGTGGGTCATGGTCTAGAGGGTAAGACAGATACCTACTACACACTAGGTTCTGGGTTCAAATCCCAGCTATGGTATATAAGAATGCTTTTCAAAAAGTACAAATCCTTAATCATGCTACTTTTTCTATCGAATTGATCATAATGGAAGTATGGTTAATGCTACCGGCAGCTTTAGCATGTAGTGTGGGTCATGGTCTAGAGGGTAAGACAGATACCTACTACACACTAGGTTCTGGGTTCAAATCCCAGCTATGGTATATAAGAATGCTTTTCAAAAAGTACAAATCCTTAATCATGCTACTTTTTCTATCGAATTGATCATAATGGAAGTATGGTTAATGCTACCGGCAGCTTTAGCATGTAGTGTGGGTCATGGTCTAGAGGGTAAGACAGATACCTACTACACACTAGGTTCTGGGTTCAAATCCCAGCTATGGTATATAAATAAGCATGCTTTTCAAAAAGTACAAATCCTTAATCATGCTACTTTTTCTATCGAATTGATCATAATGGAAGTATGGTTTATGCTACCGGCAGCTTTAGCATGTAGTGTGGGTCATGGTCTAGAGGGTAAGACAGATACCTACTACACACTAGGTTCTGGGTTCAAATCCCAGCTATGGTATATAAATAAGCATGCTTTTCAAAAAGTACAAATCCTTAATCATGCTACTTTTTCTATCGAATTGATCATAATGGAAGTATGGTTTATGCTACCGGCAGCTTTAGCATGTAGTGTGGGTCATGGTCTAGAGGGTAAGACAGATACCTACTACACACTAGGTTCTGGGTTCAAATCCCAGCTATGGTATATAAATAAGCATGCTTTTCAAAAAGTACAAATCCTTAATCATGCTACTTTTTCTATCGAATTGATCATAATGGAAGTATGGTTTATGCTACCGGCAGCTTTAGCATGTAGTGTGGGTCATGGTCTAGAGGGTAAGACAGATACCTACTACACACTAGGTTCTGGGTTCAAATCCCAGCTATGGTATATAAATAAGCATGCTTTTCAAAAAGTACAAATCCTTAATCATGCTACTTTTTCTATCGAATTGATCATAATGGAAGTATGGTTTATGCTACCGGCAGCTTTAGCATGTAGTGTGGGTCATGGTCTAGAGGGTAAGACAGATACCTACTACACACTAGGTTCTGGGTTCAAATCCCAGCTATGGTATATAAATAAGCATGCTTTTCAAAAAGTACAAATCCTTAATCATGCTACTTTTTCTATCGAATTGATCATAATGGAAGTATGGTTTATGCTACCGGCAGCTTTAGCATGTAGTGTGGGTCATGGTCTAGAGGGTAAGACAGATACCTACTACACACTAGGTTCTGGGTTCAAATCCCAGCTATGGTATATAAGCTGTTTTGAAAATCTGCAATTCCCTACTGCGATGGATGGGAGGGGGAGGAGGAGGAGGAGGAGGAGGTTTTAAAATTTTGCCGACGGAATTCCGTGTAAATCGGAATTCCGTGGAACTGACCCGGTATACCGTCGGAATGGAACGGTAACGGAATTTCTATATGTCGGAATGCGGAATTGTGCCGGAAACGGAAATCGGCTATTCCGACCATGCCTGGTCTATTGTTCCAAATGAGAATGGGGTAATGTAAACAAATCATCAAGTTGACTGCTCACTGAGTGAACAAGTTTGTACAATAAAGGTGCCCATACACTCGTCAGATTGGCAGCAGATAGATAAGAAATGCATTTGATGATCTGATGCGTTTTAGAACATTTTTTTTTTACCAGGATAGAATTCCAATAGATTTCAGTTTGAAATCTATTGAAATTCAATCTGATGGCATTTTTTTGCCATCAGATTTCCATTAAGGCCAATGCAAAATGATAAGCAATCTCATCAGATCGACCTAGATTTTCCACCCTGCCAGTTCGATGGAAAACCATCTAAATCGGCCATCGATCTGTCGATTGGCCAACCGATTTGCAATTGATCAGTCAGAAAATCAGCTGAGTATATGGGCCCCTTTATAAGTCTTCAGGACAAGAGACTATACAATTTATCAAACCAGCCAAACACTTGGGGTCAAGAGTTAAACTTGGCTTTTAGATGTAGGTCTCCATGTTGATCCAGGAATCAGATTAGGGTTTGCCGTCACATCTCCACCCAGCATCCATTCACACCACTAGCAGCACCTATGGTATGGCATCTCAATACATCGCACCAGAGCAGCTCCTAGGGCAAGGATGTAGAAGCTGTCCCCAGTAGAGGCGAGCATTCTGTTGTGATGCTGTAGCCAGAGGTGCTGTGCCATCCCCAAGTAGGTAGCTAGATAGCTAGATGGACAACTGCAACCCATCCCTTAGCATAACGGCCAAACATTCTCCCAGTATAGGTTGCCAGAAGTGTCCCTATTGTAAGCAGTTAGAGCCCACCCATCATGTAGAACAGGAGCCATGGCAACCACCACCATCAAGGCCAGGGGAGATAGGCTATGCAGCTTCCTTTTTGGGCTCCTGGACTTCCAATAGCTGTGGTGGGTCATGTGACTGACGTCCTGCAGCTATGGAAACAGGGATGCCAGAGAAGACGGTGCATGTCTCCTGGGTTGGATGGGGCATTCCCATGGTAGTTTTTACCCCTCACATGGCCATGAGCAGGGTGGAGCGTGCTTGTGACACCTGTCAGCTGGATCCCTCTTCAGTGCTGTCTGAAACAGTCTCATCTGACCCTCTAGTGGCATCACATGTGCACCACTGGAGGGAGGGGAGTTTGTTACCCAATCCTGGGGCCATATCTTGCCCATCTATACTGGGGAGGAGGCTGCCTAATACTGCAGGGCTTAATTTGGATTCTCTGCTGCCAGAGTTGCCAACCTAATGTCTATTTTTTTTAAAACAAAAGTACCTAAAAATGTGGACACCCAACATGTTGCAGGGATGGGGTGTTGGGACAGCCAGAAGCACACTTTTTGGGGGCCTTCTGGGTGGAGCCAAATAGTGGGTGTGATGTCACATTTTAGGCTACAACAGGCTATTCCACACCCCTCTATTAGCAGCAACCCTAGACACCCTAATAAACAAATGCAGCCACCATCCAGAGTGAAAAAAAAATGCACCAAGCTGCCAAGGGGTAAAGTGTGCATACTGACTAGTGAGGGACTGAGAGGGAGGCCTGATCTGTGCCTAACTGCAGTGTGCTCATGTGCACAATAGGATGCAGTGTGATGTGGTCTGAGGTGGACAGCTACCCATCATTGACAAGTGTTACAGTGACCTGACATTTGATATTTGGATGATTGCCTGTCCATAGATTGCCAGCAACCCTGGGTGCTGTGCCACCCCTCCCATGTCAGGCTCAGGACATTACAGTCTTAAGTCTTTTAGAGTAATGCCAACTTACTGTTGCAGATAGTTCCCTGACTCTCATAGTCCTCTATGAACTCGCACACGATTTGCCAGCGAGAGAAGACTGAATTGGAACTCAACAGGTTTTGGTCAAAATTGCTCCTGGCTCCCATCAGGTCATCTGTGCAGATGTCACATCGGTCTCCACCGATCGCAAAGTTCCAGTAGGGAAGGGCAAATGATGGATCATTCAGGAGGTCCTTAGGAGCAATGAACAAAGAAAGTTGGATAGTGCATTAAGATTTGTTGGTACCCATCTCAAATTAAGGAGCCTCAAAAACAGATCTTATATAGTGGACTAGAGAAACTATTAGAATGCTATTATAATCTAGCTCCTTCGTGCGTAGCAATCTAGAGTGCAGGAGAAAGATTAACACCTCATGGCTATTGGCTGTTACACCCCAAGAACACAAGTTTTACACACTTGTAGACTGGATGTAGAAGGGGGCCTTTGCCATTTTAAATACTGCCATCCTGTGGTTATAGCTTGTAACGCATCTTAATAGGTATACACATAGCCTGTTAAATACACATTCCAACAGAAACCATTACCTTCTGCTGCATCGAGACAAGATTGGTCATCAAGTATTTGTTAATCTTAAACTGAGTCCACTGAGAAGCCTTACAAATCCATATCTTTGAGCTGCAGAGGGGCTTTAAAGCCCATCAATGCAAAGGGCTGATTAACCCTCCTGGCGGTACGCAGTTTCCGAGGCTGCGTCTGTGGGAGGGATATTTGTTAATTCAAGTGGTTTAGTCCTTGGTAGCTAGCACTAGGCTAGCTACCATTGTTCCCCAAGTCCCCCCCCCCCCCCCCCCCCTCCACGCTTCTGATCCCCCCGATCGCCACCACTATACTTTACCTAGCGTTGATTCCACGAGAGCCACAGCCTCCCCAATGTGCTTCAGTTGTTGCTATGACAACGATCGGACATGATGTCATGCGCAATCCCAATCCTCCCCATAGCGAAGCCTGGCGCTGATTGGAGAGGCTGCACCATAGCAGGATCCTGGGGTGGGAGTACGTATAATGGCAGCGATCGGTGGAGAGCTGAGGGACTGGGGGGGGGGGCAATGCTAGCTAGCCACAGTGGAAAATAAAAACCTCCCGGGGCAGAGAAATCCTCTGCGGTGGCTACCCGAGTGTAGGTTGGGGTTACCGCCAGGAGGGTTAAGGGCCTAAGGCCACTAACTGGTGTGTGACTTTTTCCTCCAATTATCAGAGTTCATGCAGGATTATGTAAATTGTGGTGCAAATATGTGCGGGCTTCAAAATGGACCAGTCAGTTTAAATTTTGGTGGGATTGGTCTACTTTCAAGCTTGAAATTTACATAATCCTGCATAAACTCAGAATTTGAGTCTCATGGACCATCCCAAAGTCACTCACCTACCTGTAATATAGCATCTTATCTACTTCATGTCATGGACCAGGTTGTCGGTAGGAATTCAACATTTCAGAGATTATCCCTGGCAAAAAGATAGTTACCCTAAGGTTAGTACCTGTATATCCCTCTCAAGCTGCAGCAGGTGGTACCGGTGCCACGTCAGGAAGGCCGGCCCCTCATGAGAGAAGTCTACCCCACCAGTGCTGCCACGTCCCAGGCCTAGGAAGGTCTTGCTGACACTGTAGTAGTGTGTCCAGACGAAGTAGTCATAAATGGAGATGTTCTGGAAGTTGGTCATGTTTGTCTCGGGATCGATGAGCTGACTGTAGTGTCTTGTGGCGATGACATAGTTGGGGTGCACCGTATTCTTCGCAAGGTTGAGGGCATTGATGAAACGCTGACGCTCCGCAGCATCAAGATCCAAAATGTTTCTTCTTACTGGAAGAAGACATATTGATCACTAGAGGTTCTATTGGGGTATAGGTTACATTCCACCTTATAATAGAACCTATGTGCTTATTTACATACTGTAGCCATGTAAGTGAATTGGTGCAGCCCCTTTCTGTCAGACTATTGGATATATTGCTCAAAGGATGCATTTTAAACTCCTTGCCCTGTCCTACAAACCTCTGTACAAGACCTCCTTACATTTCCTCAACAATCCCACCCCACCTGGAACCTTCACTACAAGGAGACCCTCTGGTCCTCTAGCTTAGCCACCTCTCACTTCTGCATTCAGGACTTCTCCAAAGCTTCACCCCTTGTTTGGAACTCTCCCCAGCCAGTCCATGCTTTGAGCCTGGAAGCCTTCCAACACCCGTTTAGACAAGCCTATAATTTGCTAGAGGTAGCATTGGCCGTTTACTGCCTCATCCACCAACCCATGTCTCCAACCCACTACCCTCCAGATTGGATGCTCGCCATGGCAGGCTCCTTCTAGAGTTTCTCATTCTGATGTAAGGTTTCATATTAACATGCCCAACACAATTAAAAATGTATTGCTGTATGTCCTGGTTGTACAGAGGTTTGATGTGTCCTGGCCGTATCCATGTTCCCCACTTTTGTACAGTGCTAAAGGAATGATACCACATAATTCTTTTGGTCACCACAAATTCACCATTCCTTTTGAAGTCAAGCACCCAAATTTACATAGTAAACTGTTTGGTTTGTGTCCCCTCACTAAAGCCCTGTACACATAACTGGTTCCGGAGCGACGCAGTTGGAATCTACGTCCTGCGTGTGGTAGTGCGGATTTGCCAGGACGTAGATTTCAACACTCGTCACCACGCAGTTCTGCCGCTCCCGTCTCCACGCTGCAGATCACTTGCACTGCTGTCTGACGGCAGAGCTGTGAGCCGGTCAGGAGCAGGTTTCATTGGCTCCCGATGCTGTCCATCAATGTAAGCCAACCCCATTTCCTTACATCAATTGACAGCATCAGGAGCCAGTGAAAGCAGCTCCCTGACAGGCTAACAGCTTTATCATATAGACAGAGGGACAGAACAGCAAATGATTGTGTCAATTTGTTGGTTAGCGCCATTTTACCATGCCAGCAGTCCCTGGTCCTTAGGTCTCTTTCACAGTGCGATGTTAAAGTCGTAAGTTATAAAATATTGTAACACAGAGTAACACAGCAATGCAAAGTCTGTGCAACATTCACAGTGCACACGTTGTGTGAAACGTGTAGCATTAAATGGTGCATGCTGTGCGTTTAGCAATGAATCTGCTGCGTTACTTGTGTTGCACATACTCAGTATTGTTTTTTTCTCTTTAAAATGTTCCGCATGCGCCGTTTTCCTTCCATTGTAAATACATTTTCTAATGTGCGACTTTATCGTCGCACTGTGAAAGTATATGCATTGCATTAGGGCCGCATTGTGCAACCTTAACTTTGCATCAAACACAACGTCCAACTATGAAAGTAGCCTTAAAGGGACACTAAACAGAAGGATATGGATGTTTTCTTTTAAACTACTACTAGTTACGCGACTCTCCTGCTGATCCTGTGTAATACTTTTAGCCAGGGCACCTCAACAAGCATGCAGATCAGGTGCTCTGACTGAAGTCACTGGATTAGCTGCATGCTTGTTTCAGGTGTGTGATTCAGCCACTACTGCAGCAAAGAGATCCGCAGGACTGCCAGGCAACTGGCATTTTTAAAAATGAAACATCCATATCCCTCTCAGTTTAGGTTCCTTTTAAGGTGGCAGAGACTGCTGGTACAGAAGTAGTCTGATTGCTGATGACCACCACTGCTCAGCCAGCAATCCACCAGGTGGATCAACTTAGCCGAGTAACAGCTGATTTGTCTGTCCTGCTCGCCATGTGAGGTCTAGTCTTTCCTGCTCCATTAGCTTACCACATTGAAGCAGAGTGCATAGCCATCCTGCAGGCCCAGGGTTAGGGGATGGCCCAGCAATGTTGCCTAAGACTAAGAGATCGGGTCACAGGCGTCTAGCTGCTCTGCTAAAGTGGTTAGGGTGCAAATTTCAAAATGGATGCGTGATTTATGCAAATCCTCAATGGAAAAAATGTGTGCAGCTAGATAACCAACCGAATCCTACAGAGGATAAATTTGATTGAAAATGGGACCAAACTGCCCAACTCCATTCTCTGCCTCTAGATATCGCCAGTTGTCACCAGGGGAGGCCAATGAAATGCAAATTGCACACATTAAACAGGATTTTGCACATTTTCAATGCAAAAGTATGCAGTTTAAAAAAATGGAATTTGATTGGTCAACTTTCAAGCTCCAGAAATGTGCATACATGATTTGCACAACCCTGCATCAGCTCAGAACCAGTTACATCTCATTGACCTCTTTAGTGGAGCAGTTTAGCATGGATAGAGAAGTCAGTGAGATGCCAAGTCTAGCTCTCAGGCAAGTTAAATATAGACTATGCAGTTTGGAATCCGGCCAACCAAACCAGCAGAAAGCACATGATTGGCCAAGTTGCGTCATTTACATGTAATCCAGAATTAGCACATTGGTGACCATTTCTTATCATGAGAAAAAGATCCAATAAGAATTAACCAATTCTTACCCGCCATCTGGGGCTGGTCACAGTTGTCTCCGGTCCAGCCGGGCCTGCAGCTGCCGCAGTCATGGCCATGGAAGCGGTCGTTGCACAGACAAGACCTGGTGAAGAAGCGGACAGGCCAGTGTTCTCTATCATCCGCCCCCTCCAGCCGATACTGGGGTCCATGAGGCCTGGAGTCTATGGTCACAGGCATGCACACACCACGGCCCACACTGAAGCCGCACTGGTCATCCCGGTTTGGAGACAAATGAGGATAGAGCCCAGGGCAGCATTCACCACTGGCAAAGACCTCTGGAGAGGTGCACTGCCGGGGGAACTGAGCCGAAACCAGACCATAGAGGAAGGTCACCACCGCAAGACAGGTCCACCAAAATCCAGAGTGCAACATGGTCACCATTCCAAGAGCAACAGCTGTAAGGAGACCTGGGGGAGAAACAAGCGTCATGTAGACTTCAGCCAAATACAGAAAAGGCCACTTTTCAAATCTAGGTTTTCTACAACGTTAAAAAAACTGTACTATAACTTCAGTATAATAAAATCTGGCACAGGCAAAAGTTTGGTTACAAAAAAAAAAAAAAAAAAAAAAAAAAATCCAAAAACTGGCCAGCACAATGGAGACCAGCACACAGTATGCAGAGCTGCAAAACAAGTGGCAGGATCCTACATATTCATATACACTAATCTGTGTCCCGACCACGTGAGCGTGTTATGCTCCCTTGTGAGGATTAGGGAGGATTATTGAGATGCAAACTCTCAAATTATGCAAATTTATGCAGTTTGAGAATGGACCAATCAATTTAAATCCAGGTTTAAATTGATTGGGCCATTTTCAAGCTGCATTTGTTTGCATAAAAAAATTGCATAAGTATAACCTCAGAAAAATATGCATCTCTGCGACCATCTCTACTGAGGATTTGTCTTGTTTGGTTTAGAAAGGCATTAACATGTTCTCAGCCAACTTCCTTCATCATGGCCCCTAAGGGGTCCCCGAGCTGCAATACCCAAGACAGGCCCTCTTTATGGAGGCATCAATTACTAGTTGCCGGGATCTGAGTTACCTTTCTCATGCAGCCTCCGCATCACTTCCTGTGTGAGGAGACTGAGGCGCCATTCACACCTGCAACACATTAGCGCTTTTGCTCAGGCGAAAAAAAAAAATTCACACTTGGCGATTTTCTCATGTTTGCATTTAGCACTTGTATAGCACTAAACGCCATCGCCGGAAAATTGCCCGAAAATGGTGCAGGCTACATGCTGCTATGCGGACTGTGCAGCCACAGCCAGCTCATGCGGCCATTTTTGTAGGGGCAGGAGAGCCCGGGCCGGGCGGGGAAACGGTGGGACGGCATCCTCCGTGCCTTCAAATATGATGCAGGTATTTAATTTTTGATTTGGCCTCGGAAGTCCTTTAAAGAGCGCTAGAGCGTTTTGCCAAAATCGCCGGCAAAATGCTGTAGTGTGAATGGGCCCTAATGCCTGTGGCCACAGAAGAGAGGGGGCTCTGGACCTGCTGTAGCAGGAGAGCTTACCTACACAACGACCTCCATTTACAGGACAGGTGTGGTAAAGGAACTTGTAATGAAAAAATAAGCAGTAAAAATTCTCCACATTCATAAAGTTTCCTGAATAAGAGTAAAGGTCGATAAGTGTGGCAACATGGCGGTAATACTGGGAAAAGTCATTAAAGCGAGTGCAGAAAATTCCAGCAAACGACTCAAAAAGGATCTGCACTGCCGTGTGCACAAAGCTCCCCACCTACTGGCCTTGGACCCCTCTATCGATACAGTTGTCCAATCTGACCACAAATCAGTATAGATGATCACAGATATGCAAATTTATATAGCTTTAAAATGGACCAATTTAAAGGGATACTATAGGGGGTGGGGGGGGGGAAATGAGTTGAACTTACCCGGGGCTTCTAGTGGTCCCCCGCAGACATCCTGTGTTGGTGCAGCCACTCACCGATGCTCCGGCCCCGCCTCCGGTTCACTTCTGGAATTTCAGACTTTAAAGTCTGAAAACCACTGCGCCTGCGTTGCCGTGTCCTCGATCCCGCTGATGTCAAGAGCGCACAGCGCAGGCCCAGTATGGTCTGTGTCTGCGCAGTACACTCCAGGTGACATCAGCAGGAGAGAGGACACGGCAACGCAGGCGCAGTGGTTTTCAGACTTTAAAGTCTGAAATTCCAGAAGTGAACCGGAGGCGGGGCCAGAGCATCGGTGAGTGGCTGCGCCAACACAGGATGTCTGCTGGGGACCATTAGAAGCCCCGGGTAAGTTCAGCTCATTTTCCCCCGACCCCCCTAGAGTATCCCTTTAAGCCCAGGTTTAAACTGATTGGTGCATGTTCTAACTGCATACATTTGCATAGTTTTGGAAGAATTTACATCTCATTGATCATCCCTAGTCAGCAGCCATCTCACAAGTGCAGGATCTCCACAGAGACTCCAGCAGAAGAGGTCTGATCACTATTTAAATTCCTTCATTTAAAGTGGATCCGAGATGAACTTTTACTCCTTGCATAATTGTGTTCCTTACATATAGTTTATAGGGCATTCCTCAAGCCAAATACTTGGTTTTTATACCCTAATTTCATATAAACTAAACAAGCCACACCCACAGCTTCTCCAGAGTGCCTTGGCGCTTGCAAGGGATTGTGGGATTTCAGTCTGGGCAGGTGAAAAAGGTGTTACTAGCTATAGATTTCAGAGGCAGAGTTTTCACAATCTGAGAGCTGCAGTGCAGATACAGATCAGTTGCCTGTGTAATGGAGGAGATAAGAGTGGAGTTTTCACAGAATATGCAGATTAGCATGCCTAGATACAGATAAGCTTGCCTGTGTGTAATTGTGTAATAGTGACAAGCAGAAAACATGTCTGCTCCCATTGTATCACAGGAAAAAATATTTATATACTGTTGAAGCTGTTTGAAGATAGATTTGCTGTGTAAACTATCTAAACTTTAGATAAGATATATAGACAAGTCACTTGTTATATTTAGTTTTTCATCTCGGATCCGCTTTAACACAAGTATAAAATACAGCTCTAACATGGCTGAGGAGAGCCAGCAAGAAGGTCCATCGGGAAGTTCTGACATGAGTGGACAGCAACCTCTCAACCTGCAAGACATCTGCACTATTCAGCCAGTTACAGTTAGAAGTTGCTGACATTACTTTGATTGAAGAACTGTTCCCTGGGGACTCACATTGGCTCACCTCAGCCATATTGGCTTCTAGAATATCCATCAGTAATCTATAACAAAAATGTTCTCAATTCACTAAACGTTACACCATTCAGCAATGCAGAAAACAGCCGATTTTACCGATCACCTTGCCAAGTGCCAATCCACTAATCCTATTACTGCACTGAGAAGCAAAGTTACCGACTAGTGAGGTAAATACCTTGCAAGAAATTGTAATTCAAAGATTAAAGTATTCAGTAAATCCAAGTAAGGCCTAGTGCACACCGAGCGGTTTTTGGAGCGATCCGCCGGCCGCATCCGCCTGGAAAAACGCTTGGCTAATGTATTGCAATGGGATGGTGCACACCGGCGGTTTGAGGTTTTTGCCAAGCCGCAAACGCGCCTCCTGCTGCGTGTTTGCGGTTTTCGGAAGCGTTTCGTCCTCAATGTAAAGTATAGGAAAAACGCAAACCGCTCTGAAAAACGCTAGATCAGAGCGGTTTGCAAGGCATTTTTGTTACAGAAGCTGTTCAGTAACAGCTTTTACTGTAACAATATATGAAATCGGCTACACAAAAACGCACCCAAAACCGCTAGGTAGGTTTAGAAAACCTCTCTATACATGCCTAGAATCGCTCTGAAATCAGCTCCCAAAACCGCTAGTGTATTTCGGATCTCCTAGAGGTTTTGGTAGGCACTGGGCCTAAGAGTGTTCAGTATTTATCTCCAGCAGTAACTCACTCTCCATGCAGACAACCCTGACATTTAGCAGACAGCCAGTCGGGAGAGCCAGGCAGCCAGAGGGGACAGCCACACTGCCCTGCTCCTCACTTGATTCGTTCAGATTCCCTAGAGGGCGGGACTTCAGTCTGGCAAAGGAGGCTTTTCTGCATCCCTTTAGATGTGAATATCTGAATGCCCTTATACAGAAGAGCTCCCCCTGGTGGCTGCAGCACATCTACAGGGATGTCAGGGATGCACGCCTGCCTGACCTGCTCCACAGCTGGCAAGTGAGCCTTACCAAGCTGGAATTAGTGAATTGAAGCATGTTCAGTAAGTTACCATTCTACCACATGCAAGAATTTTTTTTTAGGGCTCGTTTCCACTATCGCGAATCCGCCTGCGTCTAACGCATGCGGATTCGCACATGGTATGCAAGTGAATGGGCCTGTTTCCACTGTTGCGTTGGTGATGTGCATTTTTTTGAGCGGTGAAAAACGCACAAAAGAGCCAACGAATTCGCCAGAGTGGAATGCATGCGAATTGCATGCAATGTATTTAATAGGGAAATCGCATGCGTTTTCCCCATGCGTTTTTTCCCGCGAATTCGCATAGGTACCGATGTAAATTCACACAGGCAGTGACATGGTAAAAAAAAAAAAAAAAAAATTGCATGTACCCTCACCTATGCGAATTTGCAGCAAAAACGCATGGGGAGTCGCATCCGCATGCTATTTTATCAGCGGTGGAATCCAGGCGATTCCGCACCGCAATAGTTGAGACGAGCCCTTAGTGAATCAGAGAGAAAAAAACAAACAAAAAAAACAAAAACAGACATGCTGTATTTTACCAAACTGCCCTCAGGGAATTGAGGCCAATGAGTCAGGGGCCCTTTTCACACTGAATCCATTGCATTCTGTAGCAATAGGCATTGGGCTCCAATCACACATGCAGTAAGGAACGGTTTACCGCTATATATTTTTGGCCGTGATAATTTCTGCATTTTTCCACATGCACTGAAAGTTTTCCACATGCGGGAACAATGCATAAAAAAAAAAAAAAAAAAAAAAAAAAAAGGAAAGTTGGGGAAACATTTATAATCAGACAGTAAACATGCAGAACAAAGTCGTATATAAAAAAAAGTTTAGTTCAGCAAGCACAGCACTCTAAGGCTCATACACACTTGAGATCATAGTCTTTGGAAAATGAAAGATCACAGACCAATGTTACCCCCTTCCATGTAGTATGAGAGCCATACCTACACAGTCTATTCTATGGAGCTGAACTGACAGAACTCTTTGCAAGATGCTGCACACACAGATGCTGTACAGACACAAAAGATCAGTATCTGCAAAAGATCTGTTCCTGCCAAAAATCCATTCCTGCAAATTGCAATGATAGCCTATGATATCTGCAGATCATCATACACACATGATTTAACTGACATTCATCTGCAGATCAGATCCACCAGGATGGATTTTCAGATTGTCAGATATGCAGATGAATGTCTGTTAAACAAGGTGTGTATGAGGATCTCCAATCTCATAGACTAAAGCAGCCCATACACTCAGCCGATTTTCTGGCCGACCGATCGATCGCGGTCGATCGATCGATCGATCGATCGCAAATCGGTTGGCCAATCGACCGATCGACGGCCGATTTCGATCGATTTCGATGGATTTCCATCGAACTTGCAGGGTGGAAAATTTAGGTCGATCTGATGAGATTGCTTATCAGTTTGCATTGGCCTTAATGGAAATCTGATGGCAAAAAAATGCCATCAGATCGAATTTCAACAGATTTCAAACTGAAATCTATTGGAATTCTATTCTGGTAAAAAATGTTCTAAAAACGCATCAGATAGATCATCAGATGCATTTCTTATCTGTCTGCTGCCAATCTGACGAGTGTATGGGCACCTTATGAATGCATTTTGCAGGAACAGATCTTTTGCAGATACTGATCTGTTGAGTGTGTGCAGCATCTTGCAAAGATGTTATCTGATGGGAGTTCAGCTTCATAGAATAGACTGTGTAGGTGTGGCTCTCATACTACATGGAAGGGGGTAAGATTTCTATCTGATGGGGAGCTCAGCTCCATAGAATAGACTGTAGGTGTGGCTCTCATACTACATGGGAGGGGGTAAGATTTCTGTCTGATGGGGAGTTCAGCTTCATAGAATAGACTGTAGGAATGGCTCTCATACTACATGGAAGGGGGTAAGATTTCTATCTGATGGGGAGCTCAGCTCCATAGAATAGACTGTGTAGGTGTGGCTCTCATACTACATGGAAGGGGGTAAGATCTCTGTCTGATGGGGAGTGCAGCTCCATAGAATAGACTGTGTAGGTGTGGCTCTCATACTACATGGAAGGGGGTAAGATCTCTATCTGATGGGGAGTGCAGCTCCATAGAATAGACTGTAGGTGTGGCTCTCATACTACATGGGAGGGGGTAAGATTTCTGTCTGATGGGGAGTTCAGCTTCATAGAATAGACTGTAGGAATGGCTCTCATACTACATGGAAGGGGGTAACATTGGTCTGTGATCTTGCATTTTCCATAGACTTATCTCAAGTGTGTATGCAGCAAAAGGCTCCAGACTCCATTTAAATCAGTGGGAAGCAAATATATCACCTGGTACTTGTAGGTGAAATAAAAATCAGTAGTGAAGGCAGAAATAATGCACCACTTTAAGAATTTCATTTTGCAGAAATTACCAACTTTTGCAGACATTTTTCTGCATTATTTGTATACTGTCACTGCACATTTTTACATATGTAATGCAATAAAAAGTAAAAACATGCATAATATTTTGTGAATGCCAAGATGGTCTTATTTCAGTTGGTAATTTACTGCTTTCCAGATACAGATAATGATTGTGACTAGAGCGCAATAATCACCGCACCCCAACACCAGGCAGGGATATTTCTGCAGGACAATCATCAGGGTGCAGGGGGGGGGGGGGGGGGTCAGTGTAACAAAGCTTGCCGTACTTTCAAACACACCCATCTACAGGGGAAGCATACTCACTGCAGGCAGGGGCATAGCTATAAGTCACAAGGCCCCCCTGCAAAAACAGGGCCCCATTGATGGCCACACCCCTTCCCTTGCCTCCCCTTGGTGACCCTCACAGCCTGGGGGCCAATCTTATAAAGGTCAAAAAACCAGTGTGGCCATCAGAAGCACCACACCTGTAACATGTGTAGCCACAGAACACCTGATCAGGAGTACCAGAGGGGGGGGGGGGGGGGAGGTTAGTAGCTGGGGGCTCCTCCACACCTCTGGGCCCCACTGCAGACACAGGTACTGCTCCCCCATAGTTACACCCCTGACTGTATGGTCACACACACAGTATACCACGATCACCACAACCCTCACCAGCAGTGCTGCTCACCTGACACCAGGCTTACTGACCTCACACCTAGAGTAAGGACCTCCTCCCACCCGCCTATTTATACCTGCAACTAACAGACCCGCCCACCCAACCTGACTCCTCCCATTCACTGTTTCCAGGCTGCAATCACCACAACCCTCACCAGCAGAGCTGCTCACCTGACACCAGGCTTACTGAGTCACACCTAGAGTAAGGACCTCCTCCCACCCCCCTATTTATACCCACCACTAACAGACCCGCCCACCCAACCTGACTCCTCCCATTCACTGTTTCCAGGCTGCAATCACCAGCAGTGCTGCTCACCTGACACCAGGCTTACTGACCTCACACCTAGAGTAAGGATCTGCTCCACCCCCCTATTTATACCCACCACTAACAGACCCGCCCACCCAACCTGACTCCTCCCATTCACTGTTTCCAGGCTGCAATCACCACAACCCTCACCAGCAGAGCTGCTCACCTGACACCAGGCTTACTGAGTCACACCTAGAGTAAGGACCTCCTCCCACCCGCCTATTTATACCTGCAACTAACAGACCCGCCCACCCAACCTGACTCCTCCCATTCACTGTTTCCAGGCTGCAATCACCACAACCCTCACCAGCAGAGCTGCTCACCTGACACCAGACTTACTGACCTCACACCTAGAGTAAGGACCTCCTCCCACCCCCCTATTTATACCCACCACTAACAGACCCACCCACCCAACCTGACTCCTCCCATTCACTGTTTCCAGGCTGCAATCACCACTGGAGAGCTTGTCAATGAGATGCAAATAAGTGCAGCTTGCATAGAAAGTTAATGCACGTTGTATTTAGCATGGACATAGCAGAAACGCTAGCGTTTTGCTGCTGATGGAAATCTATGGGCCGCAGGAAAAACCGCATATAAAAAAAGGCCTGTGGGCTCTATTTCCCATCACACTTGCGGTAAGAGATTTGTTACCGCTATATTACCACCCGTGGTAATTTGTGCATTTTTTCCACATTCACTAAAAATTTTCCGCATGCAGGAACAATATGTAAAAAAAAATTGGGGAAACGTGCGTAATTACATAGTAATCATGCAAAAACCATGCGTAAAAAAAGTGGCATAAAAATTTGTAACAAAAAAAGTCCAGCAAACACAGCGCTCCAGGCTCCAGACTCCATATAAGTCAATGGGAAGCGAAATATATCACCAAATACTAGTAGGAGATATAAAATCGCTCGTTAAGTCAGAAATAATGCGCTCCTTATTTTGTAAATTTTGGTTTGCGGTAATTTTGCGGACCTTTACCGCACTTTTCACGCATGCGGGTAAACAAGGCCTAGAATTTTATGCATGCTGTAAAGAATCATGCGTGCAATTTTGTGAATGTCAAGATGGCCTTATTTCAGTCGGGAATTTACCGCAAGTGCATTACCGCATGCGGAAAATGATTGTGAATAGGGCCCATTTGTGTTTTATATGCGTGCGTTTTAAAAAACCGCTGGCTTTGCTGCGTATTATGCAAAAACGCATCAAAAACACACCTAATGAAAGTCAATGGGAATGCAATGGTCTACGTTTTCCATGCGTTTTTATGTGCGTTTTTTTACCAACAAAATTTGTTTTGTGAGGTATTTCTGCTTCCTGTTGTCTTCCTAGTGATTTGCATAAATTGAAATATAAAAATGCCTTAAAAATGCATATACAAAACGAATATACGTCTTGTATATGCGAACCACAAATGCATTAAAGCGCATGCAAAATGATTGGAAAACGCATCTGCGGTAACAAAAACCGCAAACGCACCAAAAATGCAATAAAAGCGCAAAAAAACCGCACCCAACATAAAATGAAAACTAAACATTAGCTTACCTGGTAATTTTATTTTAGGTAACCCTCCAGGACAGGTATACATCGAGACTTGGCCCCTCCCAGGAAACAGGAAACATCCACAGGACTCTCTATAAATAAAAACTTTTGTCAGGTATCCGGCAGTATTAAATAAAGAAACTATCCCAACAGGTCTCAACTACCTGACACCTAACTATTCATAACATTGTACATAGTACATATTCATATATATACACGTATATACATCCATCCTTAACTCTATACATATAGATATTTATACAGTACAGTGCATACAGGAAACGGGGTGGGTTACCCCACCTGTCCTGGAGGGTTACCTAAAATAAAATTACCAGGTAAGCTAATGTTTAGTTTTTTCCATTAACCCTCCAGGACAGGTATACATCGAGATGATATACAAGTAATCACTAACCTTAGGGTGGGCTCACCGCCTGTAAGACTTTCCTTCCAAAGTCCTGGTCTGATGAGGATATTCGATCCAGTCTGTAATGCCGCATAAATGTCCCCAAATTCTTCCATGTTGCCGCTTTACAGATTTCCAGAGGAGAAGCACCAGCTCTGAAGGCCCATGTGGTTGCTGTCCCTCTAGTAGAGTGAGCTTTGAGATCTTTTGGCGGAGCCGTCTCCATAATCTTATAAGCTTCCAGAATACATAGTTTAATCCAGTTAGCTATAGTTCTCTTTGAGGCCTTCTGGCCCACTAACTTTCCAGTGAAATTTACAAAAAGAGCTTCGGTTTTCCTTAAACTTTCTACTTTTTCCAGATAACTTTTAAGTATTTGTCTTACGTCTAATGAATGTCGCTGTTTTTCTTGTTCAGTTTTTGGACTAGGACAGAATGTTGGCAGTATTATTTCCTGAGATCGATAAAAAATATCCCCCACTTTTGGAATAAACTCAGAACTTGTTCTAAGTACTACCCTGTCATTATAAAAGATACAATAGGGCTCTTTGCAGGATAAGGCTTCCAATTCACTGACCCTCCTCGCTGAGGTGATCGCTACTAAAAAAATAGTTTTAAGTGTCAACAAACGTAAATTCATGCTATTTACACAATCAAAAGGAGGCTTTGTCAAGGCCTTCAAAACTAAGGATAAATCCCATTTTGGGAATGGTTTAACAGAAATGGGTCTATTTCTTTCTATTGACTTAATAAAACGCGCAATCAACGGGTGAATAGCCAATTGTGTGTCTAAAAAAACTGAAAGAGCGGAAATTTGAACCTAATTGTGCTTAAGGCCAATTTTTTATCAACCCCGGATTGGAGAAACTCTAATACCGTAGCTATCTCATTGGACCTAAACCCCGACTGTTCTTTCCATAAGTTATATGGTATTGAGGTATATTGCCCTTGTGTTCTTTTTCCGACTTTTGATAAGAGTATCTACTACCTTATCTGATAGACCATAGCCTTTTAGAATACGCTCTTCAGTAACCAGGCTGTTAACTTTCATTTCTTGATGTCTGGAACAACCTGGTTCTGAACTAGTACTAAATTGTCTAGAAATGGTAAAATCTGTTCCTCTATCTTTAATTTCAGTAGCAGTGGATACCACGACCTTCGTGGCCAGTTTGGAGCAATCAGAATCACCCTTGTTCTGGAACCTGCAATCTTTCTCAAAACCAACGGTAATAGATTCAGTGGAGGGAAAGCAAACGCTAGACTGAAATCCCACGTCTGGGCCAGCGCATCCACGGCCATAGGATTGTCCTTGGTATTGAGGGAAAAAAACTGCCGACATTTTGTATTTTCCCTGTTGGCGAACAGATCTATAACCGGCGTTCCCCATAGGGATGCTATCCACGGAGCTGGGAAAAAAGGGCGCATGCCGCTAGTGGACAAAAAGGGCGCCGCCATTCACTCCCATAATAAATAGCGTTTAATGGGCGCCGGGTAGGAAAAAAGGGCGCCGGAGCTAAATAAAGTTTATAAACGGCGCCAGGAGCTAAATAAAGTTTACAAACGGCGCCCGGAGCTGTTTAATGATTTATAACTGAACTTGTGGTGATTTACGTTTATAAAATGCACCCGTGCCGAATAACGTTTATGAAAATACTAAACATATTTATCTTATTTAAATAATTAAAACATTATTTAAAGTTTTATCCCTTACTGTTTGTAAAACATTATTATTCACAAAATAAAGCGATCAGTACGTAACGTAAATTGCAAAATATTTTTTTAATCCACAATTAGTAAAACATAATTATCCACATAATAAAGGGGGGTCTTAGGTTTAGGCACCAACAGGGGGGTCTTAGGTTTAGGCACCAACAGGGGGTCTTAGGTTTAGGCATTAACAGGGGGGTCTTAGGTTTAGGCACCAACAGGGGGGTCTTAGGTTTAGGCATTAACAGGGGGGTCTTAGGTTTAGGCATTAACAGGGGGGTCTTAGGTTTAGGCACCAACAGGGGGGTCTTAGGTTTAGGCACCAACAGGGGGGTCTTAGGTTTAGGCACCAAGACAGGGGTCTAGGGGTTAGGGGTAGGTACAGGGAGGGTTACTTAGGCACCAACAGGGGGGTCTTAGGTTTAGGCACCAACAGGGGGGTCTTAGGTTTAGGCACCAACAGGGGGGTCTTAGGTTTAGGCACCAACAGGGGGGTCTTAGGTTTAGGCACCAACAGGGGGGTCTTAGGTTTAGGCACCAACAGGGGGGTCTAGGGGTTAGGGGTAGGTACAGGGAGGGTTACTTAGGCACCAACAGGGGGGGTCTTAGGTTTAGGCACCAACAGGGGGGTCTTAGGTTTAGGCACCAACAGGGGAGTCTAGGGGTTAGGGATAGGTACAGGTAGGGTTCTGTGTAAGAGTAGGCTTAGGTATAGTTTTAGTAAAATTTTAGTAATAATTACTAATGTATTACAACACTTATTACGAACGTAGTTATATTTATATCATCTTTATAAACAATATTTTCAGATTTTATTATAAGAACAAACCATAAATGACGGTTATTCACAATAATATACAATTATAACAATTAAACATATATTATTGGTTTTTTTATAAACGTAATTATAAGTTTAACTTTTGAAACAGGGAAGATTAACGTTTTCACAATTTCCGATTTCATAAACATTATTTAATGATTTATAATTTTGTTAAACATTATTTGTAAACGAAATATAGCACACTATATTTATAAACCCTATTAATGATTAATTATTATTTAGAGTTTACACCCCGCGCCCTTTTTGTCCAGGCGCCCTTTTTGTACGTACGCGCTATCCACTGATATACTTCAGGGTTCAACTGCCACTCCGAATTTGATAGCTGTTTGCGACTGAGTAGATCTGCTAGTACATTCATTGACCCTTTCAAGTGAACTGCCGTGATTGATAATAGAGTCTGTTCTGCCCAATCCAGTATTTCTAGTACTAGTGTTAGCAGCCTGTGTGATCTCGTTCCCCCCTGGCGATTTAAGTATGCCACTACTGTGGAATTGTCTGTCCTTATCTGCACGTGCTTGAATGATATCACATGCTGAGTTGCTATCAAAGCTAATTTCACCGCCATCAATTCTCTGTAATTTGAGGACTGAGTTTGCATATGATGCTGCCAAAGCCCCTGCACCTTGAAGTCTTGAACGTGCGCCCCCCATCCTGACAGACTTGCGTCCGTGGTCAGGATTATCTGTTGCGGAAAGTGCCAAAGTCTGCCTTGGGTTAATGAGTGGGGAACCGTCCACCATTGTAGACTTTCCTTTACTTCTATCGGGATCTGTACTAATCGATCTAAAGTCTCGATAGTCTTGCCCCAATTTCTCAAAAGCCAGGCCTGCAGGATTCGAGCATGCTTCAATGCCCATTGCACCGCTGGCGCTACTGAGTTCAGAAGTCCCAGGAGCCTCATTGCATCCCGTATTGACATGACCTCCATTTCCCTGAACTCTCTCACCTGCTGTATTACCTTCGCAATTTTCTGCTCCGGTAAGAACATCTTTTGTTCTATGGAGTTTATCATAAACCCCAGGAAAATAATATTTTGAGACGGCTCTAATTGTGACTTTTCTAGACTTATAATCCACCCTGCTTGTTGAAGTTCTCTTACGACTATTTCTCTGTGGATTAACAATGTTTGTCTTGATTCCGCTACAATCAATAGATCGTCCAGGTACGGAACAATCATAATCCCTCTCTTGTGTAGACTTGAGACTAGTTCGGCAATCACCTTGGTAAAAATTCTTGGAGCGGACTTTATGCCAAAGGGGAGGCAACGAAACTGGTAATGAGTCACTAAAGTTCCCTCTTTCACTGCAAATCTGAGAAATCTCTGCGATTTCTGTTCGATCGGAACATGCCAATAGGCGTCCTTGAGATCGATGCTCAGCATGAAGCAATTGGCTGTCAACAGATTCCTTAGCGAATAAATTGATTCCATCCTGAACTTTTGATGCTTTATGAACGGATTTAGAGGTTTGAGGTTTAGAATCAAACGAAAATTGCCCGACGGCTTCCTCACTAAAAAAATCTTTGAATAAAACCCCTTTCCCTGCTCCAGAATTGGTACCAAAGTGACTACCTTCCTTGTTAACATATCCTGTAGGATGACAGTTATGGCTCTTTGCTCTTCGTCTGATTTCAATTCTTTCGTGACAATGAATCTTTTTGGAGGTCTCTGCTGAAAGACAATATGGTACCCTAATTCGATCAGGTTGAGAATGAATGGGCTGGTCGCAAATTTCTGCCACTGAGGGAAGAAGGAGCCCAACCTTCCCCCCACTGCTTCTTCGTTGTCACTGTTTTTTTGTAGTGGAGTCTGAACCGCCAAACAAGGCGTTTGGCTTGTTCTGCTCACGCGTGAATGACCAGGGTCTGCGTCTGTTCTGGGGTTTAGTTTTATTCTCTTGACGGTTCCTCCGAAAAAACTTTTTCCCCTGTCTGAATTGTCTCTTTTTAGGAAAGCCTTTCTTTCTATCAGAAGTCCTCTCTAAGATCTCATCTAATTCTGGCCCAAATAATAAATCCCCGGAAAAAGGTATAGTACATAACTTGTTTTTTGAAACGTTACTACCCTCCCAGGTTTTGATCCAGATATTCCTTCTGGCAACATTAGATAGAGCTGCTGCTCTTGCTGTCAACCGGATAGATTCCGTTGCTGCATCAATAATAACGTTTATGGCCTTAAACATTACAGTAAAGGAATTTAAAATAATTTTTTTGCTCGACCCCATCTTAATATGACGCATAACCTGGTGCATCCATAAATCTAAAGTGCGGCCCACACAAGTGGTAGCAGCAGCAGGACGGAAATTTGCACAAATAGCTGACCATGTCTTTTTTAAGGCGAATTCTGCTTTTTTGTCTGACTGATCTTTCAAAAACCCCAGATCCTCAAAAGACAACTCATTCTCTTTCTGTACTTGCGAAAAGGCTGCGTCTAACTTAGGGCACTTATCCCACTGCTTACAGTCTTCTTCTGAAAAAGGAAATCTCCTTTTAAAACCTCTGGACAAAAAAACCTTCCTATCAGGGTTTTTCCACTGACTATTAATCAATTGCTTGGTTGATGAATTTACTGGAAAAACCATAGGTTTTTCTCCCTCCATGCCTGCATATAATGCGTCATGTGTAGATATGGAAGACTGAACATCATCGTTTAAACCTAATGAGTCATAAATAGCCTTCAACAATTCCTCTGTTTCGTTTGCTGAAAACTTAAACTTAGAGGGTCTTTCCTGATCTTTCTCAGACAGTTCCTCGTCTGAATCACACTCAGATACATTATCCGAATATTCCTCAGGCTCGGAATCAGATAAAACAGGACGATCAGTTTTAGTTGTTGCTTTCCTGCTTGCTGATGCCGGCGGTGATGAAACTTCCACCGGTCTATCATTTAGACCCTTTGCCGATATAACAGGCTGGACAATAGGAATATTAGGTGTAACAGCAGGAGTTTGAGAAATGAGTAAAGGCTGCGGCACAGCTTGTTGTGGAACAGAGGGTACAGTCCCAGACCCAGTTGGCACCTGTGCAATGACAATCGGCGGTGGATTAGCAACTGATTGGGCTGACATAGACTCTCTGAACACCTTCATAGATTCAGACATTTCTTTGCGAACCATCTTTAGAAAGTCTTTATAAGCTACAGCAGATTCTTCATTTAAAACTCGGGTTGCACATTGCTGACATAACAACTTATTCCAAGGCACTGGCAGCTTCACATTACAAGAGGGACAGCGTTTTTTAGGCCTAGCAGGATCTGATGCCTCAGCAGATGTAGCAGATGATGAGGCTGCCGTGCCCTGAAATATAATAAAACAGAACACCACTATAGCTATCTGCAGAAAAAACACAGCCCTTATCCATACACCAATCTGTGAAAAAAACTTCCCACAAGAAGCCATTCATCACAAAAATTCCCCTACTACAGCCAGTACAGTGCCACCATAGCAAGCCTCACATAAACAACTGTTTTTCATGTGTCAGAAACGATACCTTTGTATCCGCTTTCGGCTCTGGTGCTTTGGGAACCTCCTGCGCTGCCTGCGGGCCTGCGCTAGTCCCAGAAGCTGGCTGCTCCATGATGCGTCCTGCACGAGTGCAGAGACGCGGGGAACGCTGTGCGCTCTTCTACCCGGCGCGCGGAAATGACGTCATTGCAGAACAGGAAGTCCTCCGACCGCCATCTTGGCTCCTGGCACGCTGCGATCACTCGGCCTCCGCCTTCCCAGCAGCGTGCACCCGTCATTCCGGCCGGCGGCGCCTGCCGACAAGAAGCCAGCACAGCCATCTCTCTCCCGAGACCATCCACAAAGTCTATAGAGAGGGTAAGCGGCCACCAGTAGAAGCTAATGCCTATTGCTCAGTACCTGCCACCGCAGCACCAACAGTCCCTAGCCCCCCAAGCTCTCCAGGACCTGCAGCGCAAGGTATAGAGAGACCTGTCCCCGGGACAGGAAACATCCATACTGCCGGATACCTGACAAAAGTTTTTATTTATAGAGAGTCCTGTGGATGTTTCCTGGGAGGGGCCAAGTCTCGATGTATACCTGTCCTGGAGGGTTAATGGAAAAAACATGATATAAAAGGCAGCCTTTCATGTTTGTTCCAACGCAGACTAACGCACAGCAATACAACGTCTGTGTGACATTCACAGTGCACTTGTTGCGTTGTGTGTAACGTAGAGCAATATTTAGAAAGTGCTGCATGTGGTGCGTTTAGCAATACATTTGCTGCGTTATGTGTGTTGCACATGCTCAGTAATGTTTTTTTGGTACTTATCCGTTAGCCGGGCGCATCCGGCAGGTGGCGCTAATTACTATTCCCCCTCCAGGCCGACATGGATAGTAGGGAAAGCTGTAACTCTGGTGGAGTTTTGTCGCCACCTAGAGGATGCGCCCGGCTAACGGATAAGTACCGTTTTTTTTTTGTTTTTAAATGTAATGCATGCGCCGTTTTCGTTCCATCACTGTGCAACGAAAACAGTGCACCAAACGCAGGGCTAAATAATGTCCAAGTTATAGTCTTTCAATGCGTTGCATTAGGGACACGTTATGCGACCTTAACGTCGCATCAAACGCAACGTCCCTCTGTGAAAGAGGCCTTAAGGCCTTTTTTCACTACCTTGCGATTTGTGATTTGATTCTGATCGCAAATCGCAAGGTACATTAAACTAATAGAAACTGCAGCAGCAATTTCCATTAGTGTGATCCGATTGAGATGCGATTTTGGTCAAAGCGCAATCGTTGTCCTGTTGTGTTTTGTATGCGATTGAGCTGTACTATAATGAGTAGAATAGCTCTTAGTAGTAGTAGTAGTAGTAGTAGTAGTAGTAGTAGTAGTAGTAGTGGAAATTGAAACGCGATTGCGAACGCGATCGCATTTTATAGTGGAAAAGAGCCCTTAGGCCTGGAACCCACTGCAAAACGCTATCGCTAATCGCAATCGCTAGCGTTTTGTATGAGCAGTTTGTCAGCGGTTTCATGAGCGTTTTAGGAAGTGATTTTACAAAGTGTATCAATTTGCCAGTGATTGTGTAGCGATTAGAGATTAGCGTTTTAAAGTCTGATTGGTCCTTTCAATTAATTTTAATTTTGTTACAGTGTGTGGTAACGTTAAAACGCTAGCAAAATCGCTCCATGCAGGTTTTGATGAGCGATTACGCCCGCGTTTATATACTTTACATTAAAGCGCTAACGCTCCAAAAATGCTGATTGTCCTGCGTTTGCGATTTGAGGAATTGCAAACGCTCCAGTGGAAGTTGCCCCATCCATTAACATTAGCTGAACGTTTTGGGAAAACGCTAGCGTTCTGTAACGCTCCAAAAATGCTCTCAAACTCGCCCTTGTGGGTTCCAGCCCTAACTGCTAGTTGTGATTGGCCAGATTCCACACAGGATAGGTTTTGCATTACATTTGTATGCAAGTTCAAATAGTGCAGACGAGGGATGATCAATGATATGCAAATACTTCAGATTTTATGCAAATTCATGTAGATTTGTATGCAAATATATGCAGCTTGAAAATTGACCAATGGAGTCCCACCCAGCTTTAAATTGAGATTTTGCTAGCATGTGGTGAGTGATTTTAGCCTGTCGTGTTTGATCTAATAACGGAAAATTGTATACTTACCTATCGGTAATTTTCCTTTCCTGATGCATCCATGGCAGTACCTACGGGTTGTTGCCCCGCCCACAATCCCCATAGGACAAGTGAATAGATAAGTTAAACCCTACCTTGCTACTCCCTGTCTATTCTCTTTTCGACCTCACCGAGCAATAGGGTCGGTCCTATGTGCTGCCATGGATGCATCAGGAAAGGAAAATTACCGATAGGTAAGTATACAATTTTCCGTTTTCCTAATGCCTCCATGGCAGCACCTATGGGCTATAACTAGCTAAATGACAGAAATCAAGGGAGGGCTATTATTGCTGGTGCACAAAAAAGTATTATTTTATTACAGTGCAAACACTCAAAAGTTTGTCAGACAGGTAAGTCTCAGCATATACACAAATGTAAGTATTACGTGACTGACACAGGTTTGGTAACAGAAAGAACCGCTCTACCAAAGTCAATTGTGGAATTAGCTGCTGGGTCTACTCTGTAGTGCTGCATAAATGTATGCACCGAACTTCAGCTAGCTGCCTGGCAGATCTTTTCCGCTGAAACTCTGGAATATGCTGCCCATGATGTAGACATGGACCTGGTGGAATGGGCTTTCAACTCCTGTGGGGGTTCTAGGTTACTGACCCTGTAGGCGGTTTCGATTGCTTTTACAATCCAGGATGATATAGATCTAGATGATGCTGCCTCGCCTTTTCTATATCCTGCCGCGATGACAAACAGTCTTTCTGATTTTCTAAAGGTTTCTGTCACCCTTAGGTACTGTTTAAGTACACGTGACACGTCCAGGCTGTGCGGCTCCTCTGAATCTGTCGTCTGGAATGTAGGCAGTGTCCATTCCTGATTAAAATGAAATATAGTAGATACCTTGGGAATAAATTGTTGTACCGGGCGTATGATTATTCTATCTGGAAAGAAGTTCAGAGAGGGCTCTTTTATTCCGATGGCCTGAAGTTCAGATACCCTCTTAGCTGAAGCAATGGCTAGAAGAAAACGGACTTTAGGGTGAGATGCCATAATGAGCTCTCTTCCATGGGCTCAAAAGGTGGCCCTGCAAGTGCTTCCAAAACTATGGGCAGGTCCCACTTTGGAAATATATTACGTATCGGAGGTTTGATCTTCATCACCGCCTTCAAGAATTGGGCCACTAACGGGTTGGTTGCCCATCTTTTTCCTGTTAGCGCTGATATAGCTGTCACCTGGCTGGCACCTAAGAGTCGAGTAGCCTAGCTGTTTGTCTAATCCCGTTTGCAGAAACTGTAGTATCTGATGTACTTCCGGATGTAAGGGGTTAAATTGTTCCTGATTAGCAAAAGTTGTGAATTTATTCCAGATCGTATGATAGGTCCGGTTTGTTGTAGTTTTCCTAGCCTTTAAGAGTGTCTCAATCACTTCGTCTGAACATCCTGCCTCCTTTAGCTTCCTCCCTTCAACAGCCATACCGTCAAAGCTAATTTGTATGGATTGGGGTGCACAAACGGTCCCTGTTGTATCATGTTCGTCTCTATTGGTATTCTCCACGGAGCCTGTATCTTCAATTTCCCCAGCTGGGAAAAATAAAGGTCGATGCGGCCAGTACGGAATTACCGCTATCACTACCATTGTCTCTCGGGATATTCTCCTGAGTAGTCTGCTCACCATGGGGACAGGTGGATAAACGTATCCCAGCTTGAAATTCCAAGGTGCAGAAATTGCATCCGTCGCTTCTGCTGAGTACGTCTTCCAGCGGGAGAAGAATCTCTGACATTTTGCATTCTGGGGAGTTGCCATTAGATCTACTTGTGGCCTCCCATACCTTTTGCAGATTTCCTCGAAGATCTTCTGATTCAAGGACCACTCGTTGTTGCATAGTTTGCACCGACTCAGAAAATCCGCTTTCGTGTTCTGTATCCCTGGAATGTATACGGCTTTCAGATCTACCAGATTGTTCTCCGCTAGAATCATGATTCGTGCCGTCTCCTTTAACAATTTCCAGCTCCTGGTGCCTCCCTGCCTGTTCACATAGGCTACAGCAGTTCTGTTGTCCATTCTCAGTAGAACCGACTTGCTGGACAATGTCGGTAGGAAATGACAAAGAGCATAGTAAGCTGCCCTCAGTTCCAAGGTATTGATTGACTCCTCTGATTCCTTCCTGTGCCATGTTCCCTGTACTGTCGCTGATGCAAGAAAAGCCCCCCAACCTTTGATGCTTGCATCCGTTGTTAACAGTTATGGTTCCTGTTTGACTATACTGTGGGTCTTTGACAGGTTTATCTTGTTTCCCCACCAAAGGAGACTTTCCTTGACTGATTCTGTTAGGAAGATGTCTTGATTCATATTGATACCGTCCCATTGGGTGAGGAATTCCCACTGAAGCATTCTCGTGTGCCACTGGGCCCATGGAACCATGGCTATCGTTGAGGTTAGGGCTCCAAGGAGGCTGAGGCATTGTCTCGCTCTCCACCTTTGAATAGGTTCCACCTGTCGTATTCTTTGTATTATGGTGTGTATCTTGGCCTCCGGCAGACCTACTGAGTTGTATACGGTTTGGAACCTTGCTCCTAAGAACACCATATCCTGCGCAGGGGTAAGCTGACTCATCTCCCAGCTTACTAGCCAGCCGAAGTCTTGGAGAGTGGTCAAAAGAAGCGTCCTCTGAGACTGAATCAGCTCTATATCCTGGGATAGAAGAAGTATATCGTCCAGGTAATGGTGTGTTCTCAGTCCCTTCAGTCGAAGTAGGGCTATCACTTGGACTAATACTTTGGAAAAAGTCCTGGGGGCGGTACTTATCCCGAAAGGGAGACAGGTAAACTGTAGATGCAGGTTTCCCACGCAGAACCGTAGATAGCGCTGGAAATCCCGATGGATAGGGATATGTAGGTATGCGTCTTCTAGGTCCGCGGATAACATCCAGTCTCCCTGCTCCACTGACAGGATTATAGACTGCAAAGATTCCATTTATTCCATTTTGAAATGGTGTGATCTTATGTGTCTGTTCAGTGTTCTTAGGTCCAGAACTGGTCTCAACTTCTCCGATTTTTTTCTCCACCAGGAATAGGGGTGAGTAGACCCCCTTGCCCCTTTCTTTGGTTGGAACTTCCCTCACGGCTTTCTTCGAGACCAACTCCTGAATGTATGTTTCTAGGATCTGTCTCTTGTCATTTGATGTTGGAATCTTTGTTGATACGAAAATATTTGGTGGAGGTTTGTCTATGAAGCTCCAACGATGACCCTGAGTAATTGTCTCCAGCACCCAGGGATTCTGAATATGCTCCGCCCAAGTGTGTCCGAACAACTGGAGCCTTCCCCCCACTGGGCCCACCTGGGCGGACACACCATCAAAACCCCTTTGAAGTACTCGGAGCAGAAGGTTTTGCCTTTTGCTTGTTCAGTCTTTGAAGGGTTGACTGACCCCCCTGCCAATTCTTGCGATATTCTTTGCCGGGTCTATATGACCTTGCGTTACGATATCTTGTCTGTTGGAAACGGCCTGATTGGGAAGGAAATGGTTTTTCGTCTTACGATCTTGTGATATTAGTCCTGATTTACCTCCGGTGACCTTGGAGATTGCTGAATCCATTCTGTCACCAAAGAGTGACTTCCCGTCAAACGGAATTTTGCACCAGTTTTGCTTTGACATGGGGTCTGCAAACCACGATCTGAGCCACAGGGCTCTCCTAGCCGTCACTCCATATAGCATTGATCTTGCTATCGATCTCACCAGGTCTATAGCTGCTTCGCCAATGAAATCCGCTGTCAGTTTGAACTCCTGTAAGCCATTAATTAGCGTTTCCTTGTCTGCTTCGGTGCCGATCGCGGTCTGCAGATTTTCAGTCCAGGCTCTAACGGCCCTACTTACTGAAGTTAGGGCGACTGCTGGCCTCATGGCTCCTCCCATAACCGTATATAACTTTTTGAGATCTGCGTCAATTTTTCTATCGCTTGGCTCCCTAAAGGATACTGCGTCGTCAATTGGGAGAGTAACATGTTTGGCTAATCTCATAACCGAGGCGTCTACTGACGGAACCTCGTCTAAGGACTTCGTTTTCTTTTCTGGTAAGGGGTATAATTTAGCAAGCCTGTTGTTTAGGGTGGCCTTCTTCTCGACTTTAGTCCAATCTTCCTCAATAATTTCTGCAATTTCTTCCATGAAGGGAAAAACCGTCGAGGATTTCTTTAAACGTTTATAGTAGACTTTCTTATGTACTTCCTCCTGCTCTTCCCCTTCCTCCCATTCTATGGCCTGTTTGACTGCCTTAACAAAGGGTTCTACCAGAGCAAAGTCAAACCCTGCCTGACCCTCTTCGAAATCCTCATCTTCCTCCTGTTGAGAAGCAGTCGACGGGATATCTGAGTCATTTACTTGAGGTAATTTCGCCACATACTCCGCCATGGAATCCTGAACAGCCTTTTTTAATTAATTCTGATACTTCCACCGGCTGTTGCTGTTCCACGGACATTTGAGTAAAGCAATCCTGACAAACTAACTTTCCGGGTAGAGGTGTTTTTCCACAAGCCCAACATGGTTTAGAATGTCTATGTCTGTGAGAACGTCTATAGTCTCTTGGAGATCTGCTCCGCGATCTTTCATAGTAGTGGTAATCTGATCTTCGTGGCGATCTTGGCCTTCTGTTGTAGTAATAATCGTAGTACTCGTAATTCTTCTGTCTTCCAGGGCTGTCAGGGGACAAATAAATGTCCATTACTCTTCTGCGCTCTTTTATACGTTTAAAAGTAAAATACTTACCTACTGCACCCTTACCTAAACTGTACTTGCTGGTCTATGTGCGTGGTCTCTGTTTCCAAAGTGACCCCGTCCACCTCCTCAGCCTGATCAGCCATAGAAAATTGCTGCAAAGAACATACAACAAACATATAACACTGAGTCAGGAGGCTCCTTGAGCCAACATCATGCTCACCAAAACGACAGAGTGGCCGAGGATAAGACATTAAAATATCTAAACCAATGTATAAGGTAGCTGTAGTCCTGGGAATCGGCGTCCTGGAGCTCTGACGGCGACACTCCGCATATGGACGCCGACTCCCCGCATAGCCGCTGTTTAAATATTGACTCTGCGCCGGTGGCCGCCCCACTTCCGGTTTCGCCGCGAAACCGGAAGTGACGATCGGCCTACACCAATCAGAGGCTGAGGCTGGCTGGAGCGCACCCGGAAGTGGTGCGTGTCACACGGAAGCCCGGAAAGAGGTAGAGACCCACGCTAGAGCCGGCGATTAGCCGGCAAATAAATATGTATAGCGTTCAGCAAAAAAGGTGGCTATTAGCCTCCTACCTGACAGCCCTTTGCGTGGAGCAAATGATCCCCAAGACCAGCACAACGGGATCCTGCCTCTAGGCACACTATTGGAGTGCACAGGGCCCACCAGGAGAGGCTGAACCTGGCGACAAAAAACCACCACAGGGATGGCCGGTAAGAGTGCAGCAGCAATCCAGCATGTCCGAGGGGAGGACGAAAAGCAAACACAGGGAGTAGCAAGGTGGGGTTTAACTTATCTATTCACTTGTCCTATGGGGATTGTGGGCGGGGCAACAACCCGTAGGTGCTGCCATGGAGGCATTAGGAAAAAGCTATTTCGACTCTACCAACACTGGGCTCTATTCTCAAAGGCTTCCCGCATGCGGTAAAGTGCATGCGGGAAGTTTGCGACCAAAACACCGTCAAGTTGACATTCTCAAAATGTTCGGCATGTTTTTTCCGCATGCGGAAAAAGTGCGGGATTCATGCGGAAAAATTTCCGCAAAAGTCGGTATTTTCCGCAAATAAAAAAATCAATTCTCAAAAATGTTCAGGCGCATCATTTCGTCGTTGATTACCGATTTTTTTTATCACCTACAAGTAGTAGGTGATACATTCCGCATCCCATTGACTTTAATGAAGTGTGGAGGCTTAAGGGCTGTGCTTGCTGGACTTTAATTTTTTTTTTTAAACACTTTTTCATGCGACCTTTTTACCGCATGAATAATAGCTGTTTCCGCATCTTTTTTCCCGCATGCGGAAAACATGTGGAAAATATTAGTGAATGTGGAAAAAATGCGGAGTTTACCGCTGGCAGAAATATAGCGGTAAAATTTTGCGGTGTTTTTGCCTCTTAGTGAATAGAGCCCACTGTGCGGAATTCACTTTCTACAAGTCTGGATTTGGGGTCCGAGCAGCCCGTTTTCCTGCACTGCCGGAGGACGGTGCCGGTGTGAGCGGCTCTCCACCTATTCAGGTTTAAATTGATTGGTTCAATTTCAAGCTGCAAATATTTGCATAAAATGCACATACATTTGCATGAACTGGAAAGTATTTGCATCTCATCCCTCCTGCAGAGTAGTGCTGGCTGGTGAAATGCTATCTATATGGGAATGTCTGCAGCTGGATCAGATGCTGGGGATTTACATAACTCCGCCTCCAGACTGCATAAATTACTGTAAAATTAACATAGCATTTGCATACAACTGGTATTATTAACATCTCATTAGTCATCTGCAGTGCAGAGAAACTGTAGCAACTGTCTGTGATACACACTTTCAACTATGATTGGCCAATCCCTGACCAATTTTACCCCCTCCATGTAGTGTGGGGGTTTACCAACCCACTCTGCTTATAATATTCAATATCTGCTGACCTTTATACTACATGGATGTGGAAAAATTGGTCAAGGATTGGCCAATTATAATTGTAAATGTGTAGCAGGCTTTAAGGCAGTGAGAGCAACCAATCAGGTGTACTCTGTGCAATGAAAGGCTCTGATTGGCTGCCCTGGGCTCAAACTGTGTCCCACTCTCCATGCTCCCGTTTTGCTAACTTAAAGACCCCACTAACGATACAATTTCCAGAACGATTGATCGTCCAACTTGGCCATTGCAATTGATTGGAAACGATAGATTGGGTCCACCTGGAAGGGCAAAATGATAAGCAATCCGATCCGACCAAAGGAATCGTTTCCAAGATTCAGATCCACAAAATGATTGATAAAATGACAAAACGATTGATAGATCAATTATTCGTCAGCGATTCACACGACGGCACCTGATCTGATTGATCATTCAGGAGATTGTACCAGTAAGGCCCTGTTCACACCTAAAATCGCAAAACGCTAGCGATTACCTCTAGCGTTTTGCGGGAGTGATTTTTCTGCGATTAACGTGGAAGAATCACTGGACACAGTAGCGTTTTGGGAGCGATCGCGATTAGTGGTTCTATACATGCTAATCGTGATCACTCAAGAATCGCCGCCAAAATGCTGCAGGTAACGCATTTGTGATTATCACTAATCGCAAAACCCCCGCGATCGCGGCAGTGAGAACACTGCCATTGGATAACATTTGCTATGCGGTTTTAAAAACGCTAGCGGTTTGCGGTGAGCAGGAATTGCGCCATTCCCGCTCAGATGTGAACGGGGCCTAAAAGGCACCCTTAGAGCCCACTAACAGTACAATTTTCAGCAAATCATTGTCAAGGCGATCAGATAAATGCGATTGGCAGACAATTAACCTTGTGGATATCCCAAATCAGCTGTGAATGCTTTTAATGGCGGTCAATCGAAAAAAACAAACCCTTTTTTTATAATTAGTAGAGATGGAAAAGAAGTACAGATTGGTTCGTTGATGGTGAAACAATCGATGTATTACGACATTTATCTGATCACTTTCAGAGATTGTACTTTAAGGCTACTTTCACATTAAGACGTTACAGGCGCACGTTAGAGCAGCCTGTAACGCAGCCCCACCGCACAGTAATAAAAAAATCAATGGGCTGTTCACAGTGCGGACGTTGCGTTACATTGTAACGCTGTACATCCGCTGAGTGCTGCATGCTGTGCGTTATGCGCGGCTAACCGGTGTTAGACTGCTTGCACATGCTCACTAGTGTTGAGGAGGAGTGGAGGGCGGCCAGGCACATGGCTAATTAATATTCACTGCACTTTGTGACATGTGCAGGGTTTACTTCCTGGTGCGGCCGCTCTGTGCGGCGATTGGTCGGGCGGGACCATGTGATGCCGCATGCGTCCAAGAGTACACATCATGGCATCACCAGGGCCGGATTTAGGCCAAGGCCACCTAGGCCATGGCCTAGGGCACCACAGAAGCAAGGGCACCAAAGCAGCAGGCTAAACTTGTGCTTGCAAGGGAGATCAGGTGAGTGCCTAACCACGGTACTCTACTGCTAGCCCCCTCTGCAGAAGCCACCTTGCTTTCTGTGCACGTTTGCATTGTGACCAGCAGATGTGGACTTGGGCGAGCTGGCTACCTATACTGAAAGGGGAAGCGGGAAAAAAAGGGATTAAGGGAATCATCTGGCTACCTATACTGGAGGGAAAGGGGAGGGGTCATCTGGCTACCTTTACTGGGGGGGGGGGAGGGTCATCAGGCTACATATGTTAGAGGAAAAGGGAGGGGTCATCTGGCTACTTATACTGGAGGGAAGGGAGAGGGGTCATCTCGCTACCTAAACTGAAGGGGGGCGGCTGGTGACAGTGGCCTTGGGCGGTAAAGAGTACAAATCCGGCCCTGGGCATCACGGACGTCCGACGTCCACACCAGAGAGCACCAGGCCTTGCGTTAGGGGCACGTTATGTGCCCTATAACGTCCCCAAAACGCAACGTCCTGGTGGGAAAGCAGCCTAAAGGAGTTATCAGGCTAAAGTAAGAAAAAAAGTGCCACTTACCCGGGGGCTTCCTCCAGCCTCAGGCTCCCAGCATGTCCCTCGCCGCAGCTCCGTCCCGGTCCCCGGCAATGACATCAGGGTGACCTCCAGGTCGGCCTGTACTGCGCCTGCGCGAGCGACGCTGTCTATCACCGCCACGTGGGCCGGAGCGGACTGCGTAGACCAGGACGGAGCTGCGGTGCACGGCTGCGGGGAGAGCTGCGGCGAGGGACATGCTAGGAGCTTGAGGCTGGAGGAAGCCCCGCGTAAGTAGCGCTTATTTCCTTACTTTAGCCTGATAACTCCTTTAAGAGCTTGTTCACTATGAGCATTTCCGTTTTTTTAAGCGCTGGCGATTTTAGAAACTGCCCCAAAAGCGTTTGTGCAATGTTTCCCTATGGGAGTGTTCACATCTGAGCATTGCGATTGCTTTCCGATTGCAAAACCGATACCCGTACCATTTTCTGAGCGCTTTGGCTCAATGGAAAGTATAGTGAAATCACAGAGCGCTTAAAAAAGCGCTTTGTATAGCGATTTCCAGAGCGCTTGTATGAACACATGGTATTTATTCATTTCCGGGTCAAAGAGTTCACTTCCTGACTGACGTCAGGAAGTGAAAATCTCAAACGCTCATCAAAAGCGCTTTTCTAAGCTCAAATGCAGGGAAAGGGGCTTTCAAAAAGCTCAATAAATCACTCAGTGCTTGCGATAGTGCTGGCGATTTATAATGGGAACAAGGCCTAAAGCTATGTACACACTTTCAATTATAATTGGCCAATCACTGACCTATTTTACCCGGGTCCGTTAAAAATGGCGCCAGTTATCGTAGTTAAAAAACGGCGCCCCATAGAGAACCACTATCGCTAGTTATTTTTCGTTTTTGACAGCTAAAAAATGGCGCCGGCTTTAAAAACGATATTTTTCGTTTATATTTGTATTGCTCCCAAACGATATTTTTCGTTTTAACCCTTGCTTTGCTGCCGTTTGCCAAATATCTGCCCGCCGGCTTTAATGTTTAATATCAAAGCCCCCTTAAAAGCTAAAAACACCAAATTTGCAGGGAATGTTAAAGAGAACCAGAGATGAAGCAACCTCATGTATTTTACCTTATAAATCAGTGGGAACATGACAGTAAACACCTAATCTGCTCTTTGTTACATTGTTCTCTGTTTAATTTGCCTGTTATCACCTCTAAGATAAGAATCCCGACTAAGCAGTCGGTCTGGCTTTGCTACAGAATAATTATAGCTGAGACTGTGTTCTTTGCTGTCTTCAAGTCCAAGCCTGCCCCCTGCTGGCTTTGCTCAGGAATCATTATAGCTGAGTCATTATAGCAAAGCCAGAATCAATGCTCAGTCCGGGATTCTTATCTCAGCTAGATAACAGACACTTTTAGCAGTGAGGATGGAACAGAGAGCATGGTAAATGTTTTCTCTAATGTTCCCACTGATTTCTATGGTAAAATACACAAGGGTGCTTCGTCTCTGGTTCACTTTAAGAAGAAAATTGTGAACAAGAGGAAAAAATTTTTTTTCAAAAAGACCTTATAGTTTTTGAGAAAATTCGACTTTAGTGGTTAATAGCAAAGCCCCTTTAAATGCCAGAAACACCAAATGTGTAGGGAATGTTAAGAAGAATAGTGGGAACACGAAGAAAAAAAAATTGTACAAAAAGACCTTATAGTTTTTGAGAAAATCGATTTTAAATCTTCAAAGAGGAAATGTATCTATTTAAATCGCGTACTGACATTTCCGTGGAAACTTTTCCCTGCCGACTTTAGCAGTTAATAGCAAAGTCCCCTTAAATCCTAGCAGCACCAAATTTGCAGGATGTTAAAAAGATGGTGGGAAACAATATTTAAAAAAAAAATTGAAAAATTTTATTTATTTATTTTTTAAATTAAAATTTGTGTTATGTTCAGAGTGTGGGAAATTTTTTGAAAAAAATGACGTGGGGTCCCCCCTCCCGAGCCTCTGTAACCCCTTGTCTCCCATGCAGGCTGGGATAGCCAGAATGCAGAGCCCCGGCCGACTGGGGCTTCGCACCCTGAGCTATACCAGCCCGCATGGTCCATGGTATGGGGGGGCTTCGGGGGGGGGGAGGGGCGGCCAAGCCTTCCCCTCCCCCCCGGAGCCCTTGTCCAATCCATGGACAAGGGGCTCTTCCCCACCTCCGGTGCCCCAGGAGGAGGTGGGGGCGACAACTCCCTGGGGGGGTTCATGGTGGCATCTGGGAGCCCCTTTAAGAAGGGGAACCCAGATGCCTGCCCCCCTCACAGGAGAAATGAGTTCCATAAAGGGTTAAATGAAATAAAAACACAACGAGAAAAGTCCTTTAATGTTCTAAAATTAACCAGAAATACTTACCTGTACCGTTAAGAAAAAAATCCCACGTCAATTAGGTCCCACGACAGTATCCTCTATCTTGCGACCTTCTGTTACATGTTGATTGAAGATCTCCGCCGCCCCGACGCCACACACGCCGCCTCCGCCGCACTGCTCTTAGCTATACTTAGTATAGCTAAGAGCAAAAAGCATCTTTAAATTTTAGCTCCAATGGTCCCCATTGGTTCCTTAACAGACCAATGGGGAGCAGGAAGCTCGGGAGGGGGGACCCCACGTCATTGTTTTCAAAAAAATTCCCACACTCTGAACATAACCCAAACATTTTAATTTAAGTTTCCCAGTATCTTTTTAACATATCCTGCAAATTTGGTGTTGCTAGGATTTAAGGGGACTTTGCTATTAACTGCTAAAGTCGGTGGAAAAAGTTTCCACGGAAATGTCAGTACGCGATTTAAATAGATACATTTCCTCTTTGAAGATATAAAATCGATTTTCTCAAAAACTATAAGGTCTTTTTGAACAATTTTTTTTCTTCATGTTCCCACTATTCTTAACATTCCCTACACATTTGGTGTTTCTAGCATTTAAAGGGGCTTTGCTATTAACTGCTAAAGTCGGCGGGCGTTTAATTTTCCCACGGTCAGAAGAAGAATATTCAAAATCGATTTTCTCAAAAACTATAAGGTCTTTTTGAAAAAAAAAAAAAAATTTCCTCTTGTTCACAATTTTTTTCTTAACATTCCCTGCAAATTTGGTGTTTTTAGCTTTTAAGGGGGCTGTGCTATTAAACATTAAAGCCGGCGGGCAGATATTTTCCAAACGCCAGCAAAGCAAGGGTTAAAACGATAAATATCGTTTGGGAGCAATACAAATATAAATGATAAATATCATTCAGGCAGGACAAAAAAAAGTTAAAACGATAAATTTTGTTCAAAAGGTCTGCACTATTTTAACCTTTAAAACGATAAATATCGTTTTAAACATATTGGGCAGAAGGGGGCGACATTTCTTTGCCAGCGCCATTTTTAACTAGACGCTATTTTACCACCACTGTGTAGTAACAGGGTTTACGGACACAATCTGCTCATAGTATTTCATGTCTGCTGAACCTCATACTACACAGGTGGTCAGTGATTGGTCAATCATCATTGAAAATGTGTACTAGGCATTAGTGTGCAAACATGCTTCCAATTTTGATTGGTCAATGATTGGCCAATTTTAATCACCTCCTTGTGCTAAGTACAGACTTCAGACTATAGTCCTTCGTAACAGCAGATAACGATTGTTCGGCTGACAATCAGGGAAGAATTTTTAGGCCGGATCCACACTATAAGCGCTTTAGATTTGCGCTTTAAAAACTTCTTCCATTCACTTTCATTAAAATCTAAAAAGCGAATCACAAAGCGCTCAGAAAATCGCTTATAGTGTGGATCCGGCCTAAAAAAAAAAAAACAATTTTTGCATGATTTCAGAGGGTAGCGATCAGCCAGTGATTGGTGGGTAATAGGGGGTTTTTCTTTGAAAAATGAAGGGAAAAGCGCTCAAAAATTGCTGCTCTAAAGCAAATTTGAAGCATTTACATACTTACTAGCTGGTTGCCCGGGTGTGTATTTGGCTGCACACATCTAATCCTAACACATAATTACCCAATTACCAAGTTTGTGAGCTTTGTAGTCTTTGGCATCAATAATTTGCATTGGAATGAAATGAATCTAATTGGCTGTTTGTGGCTCCACCCCTTTCTGAATATTAATCCCAGTGACCAACTGTGCAAAGCTTGAGAACCCTGCCAAAGGCTGCAGTTTACATTATGCCAGTGAAATTTGTATTTTCTCCATCCACTGATGTCCTGATGTTTCCCGGGTATGTATTTGGCTGGTGTTGGCTGTGGCCACTTTTTCTAACCCTAACACACAATTACTCAATGACCAAGTTTGTGAGATTTGTGGTCTTTGGCATGAATAATCTGCATTGAAATAAAATCAGATTGGATTTGGCTCCACCCCTTTTCTGAATTTGAACCCCAGTCACCCAATGGCCAACTGTACCAGGTACAGGTGATTAACAGTGCAAGAGGCTTGTGCCATTAACAGTGCAAGAATGGAAGCAATTAAATATCCCCCTTTAAAAATCAATAGGTAGATTTTAATTTGCTTTTGTAGGCTCCACCAGGGGCGCCTCTAGCCATGTTGTCACTCCAGGCGAGAATATCTGTGGCACCCCCCAACCCCCATGGCGCCCTTCCATGAAAATTATCGTAATGCGACAACGTTTTCCCAGGAAATAATCAATAATGCGGCAGCGTTTCATCAGAAAATTCGCAATGCCGGCAATGTTTCACCAGAAATTACACGTAATGTAAGGCTGCAGAAGTGAGCTTATGGGCTGTGGGCCAGTGAACTGATGCGGCATCTATTTGACCCTGCAAGCCTGTTCACCACCTGGGGACACAACATCTGGCAGGGGTGACTGCGGTCCCCCCTGCACAGCACTCAAGCCCGCCTGGTCAGCCTGGCACCCTCTACAATGGGTCAGAAGGAGGCACAGGGGGGACAGAAGGAGGCAGAGTGGGACTAAAGGAGGAACAGGGGGGCAGAGGTAGCACAAAGGGACAAATAAAGGCAAAGGAGACGTAAGAAGGCACAGGGGGGACAGAAGGAAGCACAAAGGGCACAGAAAGAGGCAGAGATGGCACAAAAGAGGAAAGAAGGATGCACAAAGCACAGAGGTGTCAGCTGCCTGCAACTTACGCTAAGTAGATTCAGCAGAAGCAAGTAATAGAACAGCCACAGGGGTGTGGCTTAATCTTGGGTGGGGCTTAATTTGGGGGCAGGGCTTAATTCTGCAACATAGCACCCCTCCCAGTACCAATGGCACTCCAGGCAATGGCCTGTACTGTCTATGCCTAGAGGTGCCCCTGGGCTCCACCCACTTTTATGATTAACCCCAGTCACCCAGTGCCCAACTGTGCAAAGTTTGAGAACCCTACCATTAATAGTGTAAGAATGGCTGCAGTTTACATTTCCCAGTGACATTTGTATTTGTCTCCGCCCCCTTTTTGGTTATGGGAATAAAAAGTATCCTATACTTTATTCCAGGTAATGTACTATGTGTGTGCCAAATTTCATTCAAATCCGTTCAGCCATTGTTGCGTGATCGAGTAACAAACATCCAAACATCTGAACTTTCCCATTTATTATATTAGTAGGATTACACCACAGTATTTTACTGCAACTAAACCTAACCCTACTCTATTACAGAACCCGGTTTATCCATCCCTAACCCTTAGACCCCCTAGTAGCACCTAACCCTAAAACTCCAATATAATCACATTTTTTTTTAATATATTTAGTTAAGAGTATTTGTGTTTTTCCACAGATATCTTAGTTATTAACCTCCGTTACACGGGTCCATCTGAAAATGGCGCAGGGAGAAAAATGGCGCACTGTTCTGCCGATAAGTGTACCATAAAACGCTATTTACCGTTTTAATGTAAATACAATAAAACGGTAAATTTCGTTTTATGCTACATTAATTGCAGAGCGGTGCGCCATGATACACATGCAGGGCTAGTGTAGGCAGCGGGGGCTGGGGGAGAGAGGCAGCGGTACACTAGCGGGCATAGGCAGCGGATGTATGCAGAGGCATACGTTACCTTGTCCTGGGCCGGCGATCGCTCCTTCCCTCCGCTCCTTCCATTCATTTGCTGTAGTCCTGCAGCCGGCCAATCACCATGCGGAGACTGAAGCCACATGATGATTGGCCGGCTGCAGGACTACAGTAAACGAATGGAAGAAGTGAAGGAGCGGAGGGAAGGAGCGACCGGCGGCTAGGACAAGGTAACGTATGCTTCTGCACATCCTCCCCCGATGCCTATGTCCCTCCAGTGTCCCGCTGCTGCTCTCCTTCCCCGACCCTGCTGCAATTTTTAACACTTATAACGCTATTTAGCGTTATAAGTGTAAGGCACACTGCTTGCGCCATTTTTTAACACTTATAACGCTAAATAGCGTTATATAATGTAAGTCTATGGGGCGCCCTTTGTATTCCCCTGGCGCTGTGCGCCATTATTAACTGTCACGCCGTTACACAGCTCAGGTGGTGTTACTTTGTGGCAGTTTTAATGATTGCCCCCAATTGCTGTAAATCCTGTAGCTAGCACTAGGCTAGCTAAAAGTCTCCAGCAACCCCCGATCGCTGCCACTCCCCCATTTATACGATAAACCCCCCCCGGATCCAGCAATCGGCGCAGCCTCCCTGGACAGCTCCGTGTTGGGAGGCTGCGCCGAATGCTATATCCAGGGGGGGGGGGGGGGGTAACGTATAAATGGGGATTGGGGGTGCCCAACACTCTTACTAGCTAGCCTAGTGCCAGCTAGAGGCTTTACAGCAATTAGGGACACAAATTATTAAGGGGACTCCTGGGGCCACAGGACTGTATGCCTGACAGTGTTGGGCATACCAAGGAGGTTAAACTATGTAGATTGACACAACAACTATGGTAACAACTATGGTAACAACTATGGTAACAACTATGGTAACTGTGTTTGTGATCATAATTGACCGGGCACCCAAGTTTCCTGTTGGGCGCCCATTAAATGTTTAACATGAGAGTCCAATGACTGTGCCCTTTGTCCACTTTCCTCATGTGCCCAAATTTCATGCAGCCAATTAGGACCCATAGCGGTTATCAGGCTTCCCATTTCAAAGTGGGAGAAAATCTGACATTGAACATGAAGCACTTTGAGATTTTCTACCACTGACATTGGGAGGCACGATTAACCATACAGGTCCTAAGTGGCTCCATAGATGAGTAATGAGGCCATTTCTAAGCTGGCTTTCATGTTGATTGTGAGAGTCCACAAAGCTCCTCCTCCCGTTACTCCTTTTCCACATCTGCTCGCTCTGAACATACTATGGTGTTGGAGGGGGTGGTGGCCCAATGGAAGGGACCACCAGCGCTACATGCTCTATAGTGGTGGCCCAATGGAAGGGACCACCAGCGCTACATGCAGCATTATCTATAGTGGTGGCCCAATGGAAGGGACCACCAGCGCTACATGCAGCATGCTCTATAGTGGTGGCCCAATGGAAGGGACCACCAGCGCTACATGCAGCATTATCTATAGTGGTGGCCCAATGGAAGGGACCACCAGTGCTACATGCAGCATGCTCTATAGTGGTGGCCCATGGAAGGGACCACCAGCGCTACATGCAGCATTATCTATAGTGGTGGCCCAATGGAAGGGACCACCAGTGCTACATGCAGCATGCTCTATAGTGGTGGCCCAATGGAAGGGACCACCAGCGCTACATGCAGCATGCTCTATAGTGGTGGCCCATGGAAGGGACCACCAGCGCTACATGCAGCATTATCTATAGTGGTGGCCCAATGGAAGGGACCACCAGTGCTACATGCAGCATGCTCTATAGTGGTGGCCCAATGGAAGGGACCACCAGCGCTACATGCAGCATTATCTATAGTGGTGGCCCAATGGAAGGGACCACCAGTGCTACATGCAGCATGCTCTATAGTGGTGGCCCAATGGAAGGGACCACCAGCGCTACATGCAGCATGCTCTATAGTGGTGACCCAATGGAAGGGACCACCAGCGCTACATGCAGCATGCTCTATAGTGGTGGCCCAATGGAAGGGACCACCAGCGCTACATGCAGCATGCTCTATAATGGTGACCAATGGAAGGGACCACCAGTGCTACATGCAGCATGCTCTATAGTGGTGGCCCAATGGAAGGGACCACCAGCGCTACATGCAGCATGCTCTATAATGGTGGCCCAATGGAAGGGACCACCAGCGCTACATGCAGCATGCTCTATAGTGAGGGCCCAATGGAAGGGACCACCAGCGCTACATGCAGCATGCTCTATAGTGGTGGCCCAATGGAAGGGACCACCAGCGCTACATGCAGCATGCTCTATAGTGGTGGCCCAATGGAAGGGACCACCAGCGCTACATGCAGCATGCTCTATAGTGGTGGCCCAATGGAAGGGACCACCAGCGCTACATGCAGCATGCTCTATAGTGAGGGCCCAATGGAAGGGACCACCAGCGCTACATGCAGCATGCTCTATAATGGTGGCCCAATGGAAGGGACCACCAGCGCTACATGCAGCATGCTCTATAGTGAGGGCCCAATGGAAGGGACCACCAGCGCTACATGCAGCATGCTCTATAGTGGTGGCCCAATGGAAGGGACCACCAGCGCTACATGCAGCATGCTCTATAGTGGTGGCCCAATGGAAGGGACCACCAGCGCTACATGCAGCATGCTCTATAGTGGTGGCCCAATGGAAGGGACCACCAGCGCTACATGCAGCATGCTCTATAGTGGTGGCCCAATGGAAGGGACCACCAGCGCTACATGCAGCATGCTCTATAGTGGTGGCCCAATGGAAGGGACCACCAGCGCTACATGCAGCATGCTCTATAGTGGTGGCCCAATGGAAGGGACCACCAGCGCTACATGCAGCATTATCTATAGTGGTGGCCCAATGGAAGGGACCACCACTGCTTGCATCATGATCTCTAGTGAACTAACACTTCACAGAGTTTTTCTGCATTTGCAGAGCCCAGTATAGTCTTTACAGAAGATGAAATGAATACACACCACCAGGTTTTACAAGTAAGTGTATTTCAGGATGTATATAATACATTGTACAAGCCATGCCACAAAGATGGGATAATCACATGACAATAGAGCCCTGTATAACATGAGCCCACAGACAGCTGCACCATATAAACACGCGTGTAACTACAAATGCAGCCATGTGTTACAGAGCACAGGCCAGCATCAGTAACATGAGACAAGTCCCACCAACATGGCCAGTCAAGGCTCTACAGCAGATACAGCATCCATTGCTTTATACAGGTTCTGGCATGTGGTGTGCAGCATCTTCAGGTTGGCATGGTGTATAACAGGCTGGCGTTGTGCCATTGTCACAATAAGCTCCTCCCTTTACAGGCTGACATCACTGGAGTTCCTCCTATCACACGGCCTGAGCGTTGTCCTCATCTTCCCCATAACACTGGTAGGACTCGGCCATGAGTGGCTGGAGAGACGCATTCCTCCTCTTCCTGCGCCAAACTGCACATCTGGCCCCGGCAAAGATCAACGCCACGACTGCTAAAGCCACCACAATGGCAACTGCAGAAATCTCAGGACTCTTCAGAGGAGCACCTAAGAAGAAAAACAGTTATATTTTCCAAACCACAACTCTAGATATAACCTCCCCCCAGTGTAAACCACCACTACAGCAAAGTATGCAGTGTAGACAACTGAACTGAGGGATGTGGGGGGCTGCCATATGCATTTGCTTTTAAACAATACCACTTGCCTGGCTGTCCTGCTGATCCTCTGCCTCATACTTTTTGCAAGAGCCCCTAAACAAGCATGCAGCAAGTCAGGCATTTGACATTGTCAGATCTGACAAGATTAGCGGCATGCTGGTTTCTGGTGTTGGTTTGTATTATAAAACTGTTATTACATCTTTATGGTATGCGTGACTAGGGGTGTGCTGGGGGTGTTATCAGGGGTGTGGCAGGGGAGTGCTGGGGTGTCATCAGGGGTGTGACTAGGGGTGTGCTGGGGGTGTCATCAGGGGTGTGGTGTGGGCATGGCTAGGGGTGTTAGCAGGGGCGTGACTAGGGGTGTGGTGGGGGTGTTATCAGGGGTGTGGCAGAGGCGTGGCTGGGGTTGTGGAATGGGCATGGCTAGGGGTGTGCTGGGGTGTTATCAGGGGTGTTGCATGGGTGTGGTTTAAGTGTCCCTGTTTCTCATCTCAGAAAGTTGGGAGGTATGGATACAGGTTATGCAGCTTGAAAACACACCAATTTAATAAGTCAGAGCTGGGGGTGGGTCAATTTTCCAGCTGGATATACACATTTGCATCTCACTGGCCACCCCTAGTGTTAAAGGCCTTCACCCTTCTTGCAAACTACACCCAGTTATTAAAGCCTAAAATCTGCATACAGGTCACTCAATAGGAATCTACCCATCAGGCCGTTTGTACACGTCTCTGGCCTGCAATACATAGTTGTGCAAATACATTGGTGGAAGCCTACTAGCATGGCACATAAGCTGGCTAAAGGGGGGGGGGGGGGGGTTGAGTGTATCTGACAGTGGTTTTTGGTGGAAGAAATGTATCCAAACAGCTGTATTGCACTGAGCGCCTCATTTTATTAGGTGTGCTAAAAAGACATTCATATAACAGTGTACTATCTACACTCCTGAGGGAGGCCTCCAATTGCATCCATCAGCATTGCTTTCCCCCCCAAATCGAGAGCAACTATAACGCGAGAGCATTCAACCAATGGGAGATGGGATTTCTCTGCAGGCCTTACTGGTTGCCCTTCTAAGCAACACAGTTGTGTGAGTACTTTGATTATCCTACTTTGACTGCTACACTATCCAGGCTCCTGTTAGGTTTTTATCAAGGCCTCACCTCAAGTTGATCTGCTGAATTGGACTGGCAGAATGTGGAGCCACATACAGGTTTACAACTTGAAATCATGTATGATCTGTATTGAGTCAGATGGCAATAGATCCCTCCCCAAAGAAGAAAATTTACTCACTGGGCCACTGGATGTCATAGGAGTAGCCCAGGTTTTCTGGGGCAGTTACAAACATCTCTTTATTGGTCACTGGAGGCCAAAAGGGAACCATGTTGTGTTGCCGGTTGTGGCCAATTGGAGCATTTTCCAGGGGATACTGGGTGGAATCTAGAAGGTTTAGAGGAGAAAATGGAGATTACTGTTTTAGAAGAGTTCAGTTAAGGGTCTGGTTTGCGAGAGCGGCCCCTTGTTCACCCATGGATCCTACCTGCATTATATCTTCTCAGCCATTCATCAAACACAGCGTCCGTGAATGTATGCAGGAGAACAAAGATGGGGTCGTTTGGAGATAGATGGGTCTGTCCTCCTGTGCCGTTCAGGAACAGGTGAGCGAGGTTATGAAGGCTTCGGACAGTTGGGTTGTACTGGCCAGAAGGTTCGTTGTATCCTGCAGAAAGAGAAGCACATCAAGCCATGCATGCCAAGTCCACAGGATCTCACAAGCCACACATTGAGTCCACAGGACACCTCACAAAAGTAACCTTATCTTGGTTTTACAGTTTTGTAGTTAGAACTCAATACTAAAAGTCTATTGGCTGCCAAACCCTTAGTTGCCTTTGCAATTTGGGAGAATGTCATGCTCAACATAAATGAGGGGGAAAAACCCAACCCTAAGGTGATCCTGTCTCCCACTATCTTATGAGCAAGGCTTAAACCCAACTCCTCCCCCCCCCCCCCCCCCCCCGATCCCATCAGGCAACAGACCACCAATATCTTAAATTATCAGATGGCTAGTGGAAGCAGATTAGTAGGGAGGAAGTGAGGTGTGCATTGACATAGGCCTTACTTCACATTTGAATGGGGCAGGGAAGCCGTTAACCTGCTATCTAGCCAACACCAACCATGTCCAAAGAAGAATGGTCAAAAACCTTGCACAATTTTTTAAATTCAAGAATTAAATCTGACTGATGTACCACACAGTGTTCAATTGTTCCTTATGCGGAAACAGTGGGGCGGAAGCATAATGCAGTGGCAAATTTCAATGAACATTTGTCTCAAGGCAGCTATGCAGAGTCTGTAATGTGTGGCCATTTTCCATGCACATGATACCATAGTGACATTGGTGGGTGAAAGGGCCACAAGCCTGAGCCACACCTGCTCAGAAGGAACAGTTCTCCAGTAACACTTCCTATAGCACTAAGTTGTGATTAGCTGAATAGTGTGGGTGGAGTTTACTACAATCCATCTGAAAGCTAACAGTTTGAGAGGGTGCCATCCACCCAATCATGTTTCTAGAATTTTGGTATGAGGTTTCCTGCTGGGTCCCCTAAACTAGACTAGCCCTAAAGTCTGCACTCTAATCCAGACCTGTTATGTATTGGATACTTATGTACAAGTTTGCCTGGGTCTAAGAAACATGGTTTTCACTTTGTACTTTCTGGGTTTGACTTTAGTAGCACTTGGTCTTTAAAAGTTAAAGCAAACATTTAATAAAATTTCTGTAGCCCACAAAATCATTCCCAAGAATTAGACAGACTGTGGGCCAGTGCAACGTCCTTTAGATAAGGATGTGGTTTTAACACAAGTCAAGCTGTGATAGATGCACTGTACCTTCAATGGTGTTTCTGAAGCTTTCAGAAGAGTTGGAGAAGAATGGTGCGGTATCAAACAAGCTCACTTCCAGGCACATCACCACCTCATCCATGGTAGGAAGCCTCTGCACCATTGGCCGGGCAACGTTTCCTGCGGGGTTCCTCCTTATTGGGCCGCCAGCTGTACCTGAAGAATATTACAGTTCTGTAAGATGGGGAGAACACATGTACTGTACAGTGGACACATGCTTGACTAAAAATAAGTGTAGAGCTTTGAAGTCATAATTAGCCATACTGACCAGCTTTCCTCGACTTCCTGTCTGACCGTCAGCTCCAGGTCAGGAGAAGACTGAAGTGTACAATAGTCAGAGATAAATAACTTAACATACCTTTAATTGGTGGAGCTGGTCTATTGTTCCAAATGAGAATGGGGTAATGTAAATAAATCAAGTTACTGCTCACTGAGTGAACATGTCTTCAGGACAAGATACTATACAATTTATCAAACCAGCCAAACATCTGAGGTCAATAAGAGTTAAGTCTCCACAGAAAGACCATGAAACAATCTCAGCCCAACACAAGTAACCTGTCCCCTCCTGCACAGATTTTAGATGTAGGTCTCCATGTCGATCCAGGAATCAGATTAGGGTTTGCCGTCACATCTCCAGCCAGCATCCATTCACACCACTAGCAGCACCTACTGTATGGCATCTCAATACATAGCACCAGAGCAGCTCCTAGGACAAGGATGTAGAAGATGTCCCCAGTAGATGCAAGCAATCTGTTGTGAGGCTGTAGCAAGAGGTGCTGTGCCATCCCCCAAGTAGGTAGCTAGACAGACAACTGCTGCCCCTCACCCCTAGCATAGATGGCCAAACGTTCTCAGTATAGGTAGCCAGAGGTACCCCCATTGTAAGCAGAGCCCACCCATCATGTAGAATGGGAGCCAAGGAAACCACCATCTAGGCCAGGGGAGACATGCTATGAAGCTTTCCATTTAGGCTCCTGGACTCCAATAGCTGTGGTGTCATGTAAAGCACCAGCTGTGGTGGGTCATGTGACTGACGCCCTGCAGCTATGGAAACCAGGATGCCAGAGAGGAAAGATGGTGCATGTCTCCTGGCCTGGATGGGGAGTTACCGTGGTAGTTTCATTACCCCCTCACATGGCCATGATGAGCAGGGTGGAACAATGCTGTAGCTTTGACACCTCTCAGCTGGATCCCTCTTTGGGGCTGTCTGTAACAGTCTCATCTCTGACCCTCTCGTGGCAACTCATGTGCACCAGAGGTAGGGGGAGGGGGGGTCCCGACAGCTGATTCACAGCTACAAGCATGGCATGCACACAAGGGAGTTTATTACCCAATGGTGGGGCATACCTGGCTGTGCATGTTGACCAGGGGGGGCGCTACCTAATGGGGCATATCTGGCCATCTATACTGAGGAGGAGGCTGCCTAATACTGGAGCCCATCTGGCTACCTGTACTGAGCAGGCTTAATTTGGGGAGCACAATGTGGATTCTCTGCCCCTGGTGCTGTCAGTTTCCAACCTAATTTCTAATTTTTAGAAACAAAAGCCCCTAAAAATGTGGACACCCAACATTTTGGATAGATGGGGATGTTGGGACAGCCAAGCACACTTTTTGGGGCCATGTGGGTGGAGCTAGTGGGTGTGATGTCACATTTTAAGTATATTAGTCTACAGTAATGGCTGTAGCAGGCTATGCCACACCCCTCTGTTAGCAGCAACTCTGGACACCCCAATAGACAAATACAACCACCATCCAGAGTTTAAGAAATGCACCAAGGCACATGCCATTCAAAGTAAGCTGCCAAGGGGTAAAGGGTTCACACCGACTAGTGAGGGATGGAGAGGGAGGCCTGATCTGGGCCTAACCGCAGCGTGCTCATGTGCACAATAGAACGCAGCGCAATTAGCCATCTATCAGACAATTGTTACAGCAACCTGACATTCATTGTTTGGATGTATTGCCTGTCCATAGATGCCAGCAACCCTGGATGCTGTGTCACCCCCTCCCATGTCAGGACATTAGTCAGTTAAGTCTTGTAGAGTAATGCCAACTTACTGTTGCAGATGGTCCCCTGACTCTCATAGTCTTCTATGAACTCGCACACGATTTGCCAGCGAGAGAAGACAGAATTAGAACTTAACAGGTTTTGGTCAAAATTGCTCCTGGCTCCCATCAGGTCATCTGTGCAGATGTCACATCGGTCTCCACCGATCGCAAAGTTCCAATACGGAAGGGCAAAAGATGGGTCATTCAGGAGGTCCTGCCAAAGCAAGTTGGATAGTGCATTAAGATTTGTTGGTACTTAGCTCAAAGCCTCAAAAACAGATTTTGTAAACTAGAGAAACTAGAAGAATGCTGTTATAATCCAGCTCCTTAGTGCACAGCAATATAGAGTGCAGGAGAAATACACATTAACATCTCATGGCTAATGGCTCTCTGCTGTTACACACCAACACCACATGTTTTACACTACTTTGACAGTATGTAGGAGGGACCTTTGCCATTTTCAATACTGCCATCCTGTGGTTATAGCTTGTAATGCATCTTAATAGGTATACACACAGCCTGTTAAAATACACATTCCAACAGAAACCATTACCTTCTGCTGCAACGAGGCAAGCTTGGTCATCAAGTATTTGTTCTTAAACTCTGAGAAGTCTTACAAATCCATATCTTAGAGCTGCAGGGGGGCTTTAAAGAGAACCTGAGGTGGGGTTCTAAGAAGGATATCCGTACAGAGACTGGGTCCGCTTATACTGCCCAACCTCTGTTGCTATCTCAATCCCCCCCCCCTAAGTTACCCCTGCGCTCTGCTATGCCCCCATAAATCACAGCCGCGCTGTCGACACGCAGCGGGCTGTTAACCTATGTATGGTCACTCTTAGCGCTCCCCCCCCCCCTGCATAGCTCCAGTCCCCGCCTGCATCCCTTCCCGCTGATTGGAGGAAAGGGATGCAGACGGGGACTGGAGCTATGCAGGAGACGGCTAAGAGTGACTGTACATAGGTTAACAGCCCGCTGCATGTCGACAGCGCGGCTGATTTATGGGGGCATAGCAGAGCGCAGGGGGAACTTGGGGGGGGATTGAGATAGCAACAGAGGCTTGGCAGTATAAGCAGACCCAGCCTCTGTGTGCAGATATTCTTAGAAGCCACCTCAGGTTCTCTTTAAAGCCCATCAATGCAAAGGGCTGATTAAGGGCCTAAGGCCACTGTTGTGTGACTTTTTCCCAAAATAAGAGTTCATGCTGGATTTCAAGCTTGAAATTTACATAATCCTGCATAAACCCAGAAATTGCATCTCATGGACCATCCTAAAGTCACCTACCTGTAATATAGCATCTTATCTACTTCATGTCATGGTCCAGGTTGTTGGCAGGAATTCAACATTTGAGGTTATCCCTGGCAAAAAAGAAAGTAGTTACCCTGAGGTTAGTACCTGTATATCCCTCTCAAGCTGCAGCAGGTGGTACCGGTGCCACGTCAGGAAGGCCGGCCCCTCATGAGAGAAGTCTACCCCACCAGTGCTACCACGTCCCAGGCCTAGGAAGGTCTTGCTGACACTGTAGTAGTGTGTCCACACGAAGTAGTCATAAATGGAGATGTTCTGGAAGTTGGTCATGTTTGTCTTGGGATCGATGAGCTGATTGTAGTGTCTTGTGGCGATGACATAGTTGGGGTGCACCGTATTCTTTGCAAGGTTGAGGATATTGATGAAACGCTGACGCTCCGCAGCATCAAAATCCAAAATGTTTCTTCTTACTGGAATAAGACATATTGATCACTAGAGGTTCCATTGGGGTATAGGTTACATTCCACCTTATAACTGAAGAACCTGTGTGCTTATTTACATACTGTAGCCATGTAAGTGAATTGATGCAGCCTCTACACCAGACTATTGGATACATATTACTCAAAGGATGCATTTCAAACCTCTGTACAAGACCTCCTTACATTTCCTCAATAATCCCACCCCACCTGGAACCCCCACTCCTGCCAGGAGACCCCCTGGTCCTCTAGCTTAGCCACCTCTCACTTCTGCATTCAGGACTTCTCCAAAGCTCACCCCTTGTTTGGAACTCTCCCCAGCCAGTCCATGCTCTGAGCCTGGAAACCTTCCAACACCCATTCAGACAAGCCTATAATCTGCTAGAGGTAGCATTGGCGGTTTACTGCCTCATCCACTAACCCATGTCTCCAACCCACTTCCTCCATATTGTATGCTCGCCATGGCAGGCTCCTGCTAGAGTTTCTCATTCTGATGTAATTTTTCATATTAACATGCCCGACACAATTAAAATATTTTATTGCTGTATGTCCTGGTTGTACAGAGGTTTGATGTGTCCTGGCTGTATCCATGTTCCCCACTATTTTGTACAGCGCTAAAGGAATGATACCACATTTTGGTCACCACAAACTAACCATTCCTTTTGAAGTCAAGTATCCAAATTTACATAGTAAAAATGTTTGGTTTGTGTCCCCTCACTAAAGCCCTGTACACACGATTACCTGGTTCCGGAGCGACGCAGTGGGAATCTACGTCCTGCATGTGGTAGTGCGGATTTGCCAGGACGTAGATTTCAACACTCGTCACCACGCAGTTCTGCCGCTCCCGTCTCCCCGCTGCAGATCACTTGCACTGCTGTCTGACGGCAGAGCTGTGAGACGGTCAGGAGCTGATTTCATTGGTTCCCGACGCTGTCCATCAATGTAAGCCAACCCCATTTCCTTACATCAATTGACATCAGGAGACAATGAAAGCAGCTCCTGATAGGCTAATAGAGTTGGGCCGAACCTCCGATTTTAGGTTCGCGAACTTCCGCGGAAGGTTTGGTTCGCGTTAAAGTTCGCGAACCGCAATACACTTCAATGGGGATGCGAACTTTGAAAAAAAAAAAAAAAAATTATGCTGGCCACAAAAGTGATGGAAAAGATGTTTCAAGGGGTCTAACACCTGGAGGGGGGCATGGCGGAGTGGGATACACGCCAAAAGTCCCCGGGGAAAAAAAAAAAATCTGGATTTGACGCAAAGCAGCGTTTTAAGGGCAGAAATCATATTGAATGCTAAATGACAGGCCTAAAGTGCTTTAAAACATCTTGCATGTGTATACATCAATCAGGTAGTGTAATTAAGGTACTGCTTCACACTGACACACCAAACTGTTCACTGAACAGAACAGGTATGCAGTGGCGGGTTCACTGAACAGAACAGGTATGCAGTGGCGGGTTCACTGAACAGGTATGCAGTGGCGGGTTCACTGAACAGGTATGCAGTGGCGGGTTCACTGAACAGGTATGCAGTGGCGGGTTCACTGAACAGGTATGCAGTGGCGGGTTCACTGAACAGGTATGCAGTGGCGGGTTCACTGAACAGGTATGCAGTGGCGGGTTCACTGAACAGGTATGCAGTCAGGGACAAGCTAAGCCTAACTAATCTTTCCCTATGAGAGACAGTGCAGCAGCTCGCCCTACTCTCACTAATGCAGGCAGGCAGTGGCACAGGAGTGACCGTAATGGCCGCCGCTGCCTGCCTTATATAAGGGGGGTGGCTCCAGGGGCTAGTGTAGCCTAATTGGCTACACTGGGCCTGCTGACTGATGTAGAGGGTCAAAGTTGACCCTCATGGTGCATTATGGGGCGAACCGAACTTCCGCAAAAGTTCACCTGCGGGACGCGAACGCGAACCACGGAAGTTCGCATGGAACCGTTCGGCCCAACTCTACAGGCTAACAGCTTTATCATATAGACAGAGGGACAGAACAGCAAATGATTGTGTCAATTTGTTGGCGAGCACCATTTTACCATGCCAGCAGTCCCTGGTCCTTAAGGTGGCAGAGACTGCTGGTACGGAAGTAGTCTGACTGCTGATGACCACCACTGCTCAGCCAGCAATCCACCAGGTGGAACTTAGCTGACCAGCTGATTTGTTTGTCCTCCTGTTCGCCATGTGACATCTGGTCTTTGCTGCTCCATCAGCTCTCTGCACTGAAGCAGAGCCCATAGCTAACCTACAGGCCCAGGGTTAGGGGACGGCCCAGCAATGTTGCCTAGGAGATTGGGTCAGTGTGCACAGGCCTCTAGCTGCTCTGCTAAACTGGTTAAGGTGCAAATAATTTCACAGTAAATGCACGATTTATGCAAATCCTCAATGGAAATTTGTGCAGCTAGAAAACCAAACAGAATCCTACAGAGGGATCAGTGAATAATGGCGCACAGCGCCTATGCATAACAATGGCACCGCATTAAAAAGATACACTTATCGCTAATTATCGTTAGTACTGCATAATAATGGCGCACAGGGAAAAAAGAAGAAAAACGGCACACACTAACGTTATTTATCAATAGCGCCCTACATATGCCAAACTGCAGATGTTATTTAACTGCAAAACGGGGAATGGATTTAATGTAACACTGTCAAGGTTAGGGTTAGGCACCACTGGGGGGGGGGTCTTAGGGTTAGGCACCACCAGGGGGGTCTTAGGGTTAGGCACCACCAGGGGGGGGTCTTAGGGTTAGGCACCACCAGGGGGGGGGTCTTAGGGTTAGGCACCACCAGGGGGGGGGTCTTAGGGTTAGGCACCACCAGGGGGGGGGTCTTAGGGTTAGGCACCACCAGGGGGGGGGTCTTAGGGTTAGGCACCACCAGGGGGGGGGTCTTAGGGTTAGGCACCACCAGGGGGGGGTCTTAGGGTTAGGCACCACCAGGGGGGGGTCTTAGGGTTAGGCACCACCAGGGGGGGGTCTTAGGGTTAGGCACCACCAGGGGGGGGTCTTAGGGTTAGGCACCACCAGGGGGGGGTCTTAGGGTTAGGCACCACCAGGGGGGGGGTCTTAGGGTTAGGCACCACCAGGGGGGGGGGGTCTTAGGGTTAGGCACCACCAGGGGGGGGGGGTCTTAGGGTTAGGCACCACCAGGGGGGTCTTAGGGTTTAGGGATAGAGATGAGCGTAATGACCTAATTACGATTTTGCGAAATTTCGCGTAATTAGTGTAATTACGATTATGGCCGTAAGTACATAATCGTAATGAAGAAGGATTTTGCGAAATTTCGCGTAAGCAAAATTTTCGCATTACAGTCGTATCATGCCGTAATTTCGCATTAAACGCTACCGTAATTACGCGTTAAACCGTAACGCTCCGTATAATATAAAAAAGCCGCCGACTTTAAGGGTTAATAGCAAAGCCCCCTTAAATGCTAAGAGCCTCAAATTTGGAGAATATATTAAGGAGATCAGGAGGAATAAGAGGAAAAAAATTTTCTTCAAAAAGACCTTATAGTTTTTGAGAAAATCGATGTTAAAGTTTCAAAGGAAAAATGTAAACATTTAAAAACCCGCCGACTTTAACGGTTAATAGCAAAGCCTGCTTAAAGTTTAGGAACACCAAATTCCCAGGGTATATTAAGGGGATCAGTGGGAATAAGAGGAAAAAAAATTCTCAAAAAGACCTTATAGTTTTTGAGAAAATCGATTTTTACGTTTCAAGGGCAAAAATGTCTTTTAAATGCGGAAAATGTCAGTTTTTTTTGCACAGGTAACAATAGTGTATTATTTTCATAGATTCCCCCAAGTGGGAAGAGTTTTACTTACTTCGTTCTGAGTGTGGGAAATATAAAAAAACGACGTGGGATCCCCCCTCCCAGACCTCTTTAACCCCTTGTCCCCCATGCAGGCTGGGATAGCCAGAATGCGGAGCACCGGCCGCGTGGGGCTCCGCACCCTGACTATACCAGCCCGCATGGTCCATGGATTGGGGGGTCTCGGAAGGGGAGGGGCAGCCAAGCTTTCCCCTCCCCCTCCGAGCCCTTGTCCAATCCAAGGACAAGGGGCTATTCTCCACCTCCGATAGGCGGTGGAGGTGGAGGTCGCGATTTCCTGGGGGGGGGGGGGGGAGGTTCATGGTGGAATCTGGGAGTCCCCTTTAAAAAGGGGTCCCCCAGATGCCCACCCCCCCTCCCAGGAGAAATGAGTATGGAGGTACTTGTACCCCATACCCATTTCCTTTAAGAGTTAAAGTAAATAAACACAGACACTTAGAAAAAGTATTTTAATTGAACAAAAAACATAACCACGAAAAAAGTCCTTTAATATTCTTAATTAACCATTAATACTTACCTGTCCCTTTAAATAAATGATCCCACGCAATATCCTCGGAAATGTTCTATCAGTTACAATGTAACAAAGTTATTACAATGTAACAACTTTGTTACATTGTAACTACGCCGCACCCGACGCCACTCGCCGCTCAGCCGCCGCATACGCGTCCGTGCAGGACGCTAAGTCCCCGCAGCTCCCGCTGTCCACCTCGCCCACATCTGTCACCCACATGTGGGTGACATGTGGGAGAGGCGGGGAGGGCAGCGGAGCCGGCGGGGACTTAGCGTCCTGCACGGACCCGACAGAGCTCTCAGCTATATAGCTCAGAGCTCTGAGAAGCATCTTTGTATTTGGGCTCCAAGGAGCCCCATTGGTCCTTAGCAGACCAATGGGGTTCCTTCAAATCAGAAGGAACCCCATTGGTCTGCTAAGGACCAATGGGGCTCCTTGGAGCCCAAATACAAAGATGCTTTCGAGAGCTCTGAGCTATAGCTCAGAGCTCTGTCGGGTCCTGCAGCGCAGACGCCGCGGCGGCGAGTGACGTCGGGTGCGGCGTAGTTACAATGTAACAAAGTTGTTACATTGTAATAACTTTGTTACATTGTAACTGATAGAACATTTCCGAGGATATTGCGTGGGATCATTTATTTAAAGGGACAGGTAAGTATTAATGGTTAATTAAGAATATTAAAGGACTTTTTTCGTGGTTATGTTTTTTGTTCAATTAAAATACTTTTTCTATGTGTTTATTTACTTTTAACTCTTAAAGGAAATGGGTAAGGGGTACAAGTACCTCTATACTCATTTCTCCTGGGAGGGGGGGTGGGCATCTGGGGGACTCCCAGATTCCACCATGAACCCCCCACCCAGGAAATCGCGGCCTCCACCTCCACCGCCCATCGGAGGTGGAGAAGAGCCCCTTGTCCTTGGATTGGACAAGGGCTCGGAGGGGGGAGGGGAAAGCTTGGCTGCCCCTCCCCTTCCGAGACCCCCCAATCCATGGACCATGCGGGCTGGTATAGTCAGGGTGCGGAGCCCCACGCGGCCGGTGCTCCGCATTCTGGCTATCCCAGCCTGCATGGGGGACAAGGGGTTAAAGAGTTCTGGGAGGGGGGACCCCACGTCTTTTTTTATATTTCCCACACTCAGAACGAAGTAAGTAAAACTCTTCCCACTTGGGGGAATCTATGAAAATAATACACTATTGTTACCTGTGCAAAAAAAAAAACGGACATTTTCCGCATTTAAAAGACATTTTTGCCCTTGAAACTTAAAAATCGATTTTCTCAAAAACTATAAGGTCTTTTTGAAAAAAAAATTTTTCCTCTTATTTCCACTGATCCCCTTAATATACCCTAGGAATTTGGTGTTCCTAAACTTTAAGCAGGCTTTGCTATTAACCGTTAAAGTCGGCGGGTTTTTAAATGTATACATTTTTACTTTGAAACTTTAACATCGATTTTCTCAAAAACTATAAGGTCTTTTTGAAAAAAAAAAATTTTCCTCTTATTCCTCCTGATCTCCTTAATATATTCTCCAAATTTGAGGCTCTTAGCATTTAAGGGGGCTTTGCTATTAACCCTTAAAGTCGGCGGCTTTTTTATATTATAGGGAGCGTTACGGTTTAACGCGAAATTACGGTAGCGTTTAATGCGAAATTACGGCATGAACGAAACGCGAAATTTTGCGTTGAAAATTACGCTTACGGTATTTTCAATTACGATTTTAATGGCAATTTCTCTACGCTAATTTCGCATCGTAATCGCAAATTTCGCATGCGTAATTATAGTAATGCGAAATTACGAAAATTTCAGCTCAACTCTAGTTAGGGATAGGTACAGAGAGGGTTCTGTGTGTTAACGGTAAATAACAATAAGGCTTTAACGTTAAATAGCGATAAGCGGCAAACGGATTAGCGGCAACACCGTGCGCCATTATTCGCAGGCGCCATTTTCAGATGGATGCCCTACAGAGGTTAAATTTGATTGGTCCCATTTCCAAACTGCCCAACTCATCACTGCATCAAATCCATTCTCTGCCTCTAGATATTGCTACTTGTCACCAGGGGAGGTCATTGAAATGCATATTGTGCAAGTCAAACAGGATTTTGAAAGTTTTCAATGCAAAGTATTGTATGCAGTTTAAAAAAGTGGAATTTGGTCCATTTTTGAGCTCCAGAAACTTACATAACCCTACATCAGCTCAGAACCAGCGGCATATCACTGACCTCTTTAGTGGAGCAGTTTTAGCATGCATAGAGAAGTCAGATGCCAAGTCTAGCTCTCAGACAAGTTTAATAGACTATGCAGTTTGGAGTCAGGCGACCAAATCAGCAGAAAGCACATATGATTGGCCAAGTTGTGTCATTTACATGTAATCCAGAATTAGCACATTGGTGACCATTTCAAATGATAAAAATCCCCCCAAAATTCAGATTCTTACCCGCCATCTGGGGCTGGTCACAGTTGTCTCCGGTCCAGCCGGGCCTGCAGCTGCCGCAGTCATGACCATGGAAGCGGTCGTTGCACAGACAAGACCTGGTGAAGAAGCGGACAGGCCAGTGTTCTCTATCATCCGCCCCCTCCAGCCGATACTGGGGTCCATGAGGCCTGGAGTCTATGGTCACAGGCATGCACACACCACGGCCCACACTGAAGCCGCACTGGTCATCCCGGTTTGGAGACAAATTAGGATAGAGCCCAGGGCAGCATTCACCACTGGCAAAGACCTCTGGAGAGGTGCACTGCCGGGGGAACTGAGCCGAAACCAGACCATAGAGGAAGGTCACCACTGCAAGACAGGTCCACCAAAATCCAGAGTGCAACATGGTCACCATTCCAAGAGCAACAGCTGTAAAGAGACCTGGGGGAGAAACAAGAGTCATGTAGACTTCAGCCAAACACAGAAAAGGCCACTTTTCAAATCTAGGTTTCCTACAAAGTTAAATCAATGGTGCTATTAGCTTCAGTATAATAACAGACACTGCCAAAAATGTAGTTAAAAAAAAAAAAAAGGCCAGCACAATGAAGAGACCCACATTATACAGAGCTGCAAAACAAGTGGCAGTCAGGATCCTACAGATTCATATACACTAATCTGTACCGACCACATGAGCGTGTTTTCTTGTGAGGATTAGGGATGATTAATGAGATGCAAATTGTTCTGAAATTATGCAAATTGCATGCAAATGTATGTAGTTTGAAAATGGAGCAATTCATTTAAACCCAGGTTTAGATTGGTCTGTTTTCAAGCTGCTAGTAAGTTACATAAAAATGTGCACATCTGTGACCATCTCTAGTGAGGATTTGTCTTGTTTGGTTTAGAAGGGCATTAACATGTTCTCAGCCCGGATCAGTGAATAATGGCGCACAGCGCCTATGCATAAAAATGGCGCCGCATAAAAAAAGATACGCTTATCCCTATTTATCGTTAGTACTGCATAATAATGGCGCACAGGGAAAAAGAAAAACGGCACACACTAACGTTATTTATCAATAGTGGCACACACTAACGCTATTTATCAATAGTGGCACACACTAACGCTATTTATCAATAGTGGCACACACTAACGTTATTTATCAATAGTGGCACACACTAACGTTATTTATCAATAGTGGCACACACTAACGTTATTTATCAATAGTGGCACACACTAACGTTATTTATCAATAGTGGCACACACTAACGTTATTTATCAATAGTGGCACACACTAACGTTATTTATCAATAGTGGCACACACTAACGTTATTTATCAATAGTGGCACACACTAACATTATTTATCAATAGTGGCACACACTGTTATTTATCAATAGTGCCGTTCATTTCTCAAACAGCAGACGTTATTGTGCACAGTAATGTTATTTATCAATAGCGCCCTACATAAGCCAAACTGCAGACGTTATTTATAACTGCAAAACGGTGAATGGATTTAATGTAACACTGTTGGGGTCTTAGGGTTAGGCACCACCAGGGGGGTCTTAGGTTTAGGCACCACCAGGAGGTCTTAGGGTTAGGCACCACCAGGGGGTCTTAGGGTTAGGCACCACCAGGGGGTCTTAGGGTTAGGCACCACCAGGGGGTCTTAGGGTTAGGCACCACCAGGGGGTCTTAGGGTTAGGCACCACCAGGGGGTCTTAGGGTTAGGCACCACCAGGGGGTCTTAGGGTTAGGCACCACCAGGGGGTCTTAGGGGTTAGGGATAGGTACAGAGAGGGTTCTTTGTGTTAACACTAAATAATAAGGCTTTAACGTTAAATAGCGATAAGCGACAAACGGATTAGCAGCAACACCGTGCGGTATTATTCGCAGACGCCATTTTCAGATGGATCCTCTCAGCCAACTTCCTTCATCACGGCCCCTAAGGGTTCCCCAACCTGCTATACCCAAGACAGGCCCTCTTTATGGAGGCATCAATTACTAGTTGCCGGGATCTGAGTTACCTTCTCATGCAGCCTCCGCATCACTTCCTGTGTGACGAGACTTGGGCTCCATTCACACTTGCAACACATTAGCGCTTTTACTCAGGCAATTTTTGCAAAAATAAAAAAAACCCGCCATTCACACTTGGCAATTTTCTCATGTTTGCATTTAGCGCTTCTATAGCACTTAACGCCATCGCCAGAAAATCGCCTGAAAATGGTGCAGGCTACACATTTGCGTTTGGCGATTTGCATTAGTCGCCAGCGATTAATGCAAATCACCCAAGTGAAAACTGGCCCATAGGGTATTATTGCACTAGCGCTTTAAAGAGCACTTGCCAAAATCGCCGGCAAAATGGTGTAGTGTGAATGGGCCCTAATGCCTGTGGCCACAGAAGAGAGGGGACTCTGGACCTGCTGTAGCAGGAGAGCTTCCCTACACAGCGGCCTCCATTTACAGGACATGTGATGTAAAGGAACTTGTAATAAAAAAATATAAGCATTAGAAAATTCTCCACATTCATAAAGTTTCCTGAATAAGAGTAAAGGTTAATAAGTGTAGTAACATGGAAAACTCATTAACCTTCCTGGCGGTAAGCCCGAGCTGAGCTCGGGCTATGCCGCGGGAAGGCACCGCTCAGGCCCCGCTGGGCCGATTTGCATATTTATTTGCTACACGCAGCTAGCACTTTGCTAGCTGCATGTGCAATCCTATCGTCGCCGGTACCCACCAATATCCGCCGCGCCGAAGCCGCCCCCCCCCTCCCCCCTCCCCCTTCCCCAGACGCTGCCTGGCCAATCAGCACTGAGGGGTGGATCGGAGTTCCCTTTGATGTCAAGGACGTCAGTGATGTCATCCCGCCCGTCGCCATGGCGGGGGAAGCCCTCCAGGAGATCCCATTCTTTGAACGGGATCTTCTGATCTCCGATGGCGATCGGAGGGGCTAGGAGGATGCTGCTGAGCACAGCTACAAGTCACAAGGCCCCCCTGTAAAAACAGGGCCCCATTGATGGCCACACCCCTTCCCTTGGTGACCCTCACAGCCTGGGGGCCAATCTTATAAAGGTCAAAAAACCAGTGTGGCCATCAGAAGCACCACACCCGTAACATGTGTAGCCACAGAACACCTGATCAGGAGTACCAGAGGGAGGGGAAGTTTAGTAGCTGAGGGCTCCTCCACACCTCAGGGCCCCACTGCAGACACAGGTACTGCTCCCCCATAGTTACACCCCTGGCTGTATAGTCACACATACAGTATAACACAATCACCACACCCCTCACCAGCAGAGCTGCTCACCTGACACCAGGCTTACTGACTCACACCTAGAGTAAGGACCTCCTCCCACCCCCTATTTATACCTGCAACTAACAGACCCGCCCACCCAACCTGACTCCTCCCATTCACTGTTTCCAGGCTGCAATCACCAGCAGAGCTGCTCACCTGACACCAGGCTTACTGAGTCACACCTAGAGTAAGGACCTCCTCCCACCCCCCTATTTATACCCACCACTAACAGACCCGCCCACCCAACCTGACTCCTCCCATTCACTGTTTCCAGGCTGCAATCACCAGCAGTGCTGCTCACCTGACACCAGGCTTACTGAGTCACACCTAGAGTAAGGACCTCCTCCCACCCCCCTATTTATACCCACCACTAACAGACCCGCCCACCCAACCTGACTCCTCCCATTCACTGTTTCCAGGCTGCAATCACCACAACCCTCACCAGCAGTGCTGCTCACCTGACACCAGGCTTACTGACCTCACACCTAGAGTAAGGACCTCCTCCCACCCCCTATTTATACCTGCAACTAACAGACCCGCCCACCCAACCTGACTCCTCCCATTCACTGTTTCCAGGCTGCAATCACCAGCAGAGCTGCTCACCTGACACCAGGCTTACTGAGTCACACCTAGAGTAAGGACCTCCTCCCACCCCCCTATTTATACCCACCACTAACAGACCCGCCCACCCAACCTGACTCCTCCCATTCACTGTTTCCAGGCTGCAATCACCAGCAGTGCTGCTCACCTGACACCAGGCTTACTGAGTCACACCTAGAGCAAGGACCTCCTCCCACCCCCCTATTTATACCCACCACGAACAGACCCGCCCACCCAACCTGACTCCTCCCATTCACTGTTTCCAGGCTGCAATCACCACAACCCTCACCAGCAGTGCTGCTCACCTGACACCAGGCTTACTGACCTCACACCTAGAGTAAGGACCTCCTCCCACCCCCCTATTTATACCCACCACTAACAGACCCACCCACCCAACCTGACTCCTCCCATTTACTGTTTCCAGGCTGCAATCACCACAACCCTCACCAGCAGAGCTGCTCACCTGACACCAGGCTTACTGAGTCACACCTAGAGTAAGGACCTCCTCCCACCCCCCTATTTATACCCACCACTAACAGACCCGCCCACCCAACCTCACTCCTCCCATTCACTGTTTCCAGGCTGCAATCACCACAACCCTCACCAGCAGAGCTGCTCACCTGACACCAGGCTTACTGACTCACACCTAGAGTAAGGATCTGCTCCACCCCCCTATTTATACCCACCACTAACAGACCCACCCACCCAACCTGACTCCTCCCCATTCACTGCTTCCAGGCTGCAATCACCAGCAGAGCTGCTCACCTGACACCAGGCTTACTGACCTCACACCTAGAGTAAGGATCTGCTCCACCCCCCTATTTATACCCACCACTAACCGACCCGCCCACCCAACCTGACTCCTCCCATTCACTGTTTCCAGGCTGCAATCACCAGCAGTGCTGCTCACCTGACACCAGGCTTACTGACCTCACACCTAGAGTAAGGATCTGCTCCACCCCCCTATTTATACCCACCACTAACAGACCCGCCCACCCAACCTGACTCCTCCCATTCACTGTTTCCAGGCTGCAATCACCAGCAGGAGAGCTGCTCACCTGACACCAGACTTACTGACCTCACACCTAGAGTAAGGATCTGCTCCACCCCCCTATTTATACCCACCACTAACAGACCCGCCCACCCAACCTGACTCCTCCCATTCACTGTTTCCAGGCTGCAATCACCAGCAGGAGAGCTGCTCACCTGACACCAGACTTACTGACCTCACACCTAGAGTAAGGATCTGCTCCACCCCCCCTATTTATACCCACCACTAACAGACCCGCCCACCCAACCTCACTCCTCCCATTCACTGTTTCCAGGCTGCAATCACCACTGGAGAGCTTGTCAATGAGATGCAATAAGTGCAGCTTGCATAGAAAGTTAATGCAAGTTGTATTCAGCGTGGACATAGCGAAAACGCTAGCGTTTTGCTGCTAATGGAAATCTATGGGCCGCAGGAAAAAACGCATATTAAAAAAAAGGCCTATGGCTCTATTTCCCATCACCCTTGTGGTAAGAGATTGGTTACCGCTATATTACCGCCAGTGGTAATTTCCACATTTTTCCCACATTCACTAAAAATTTTGTGTGCGTAATTACATAGTAATCATGCGGAAACCATATGTAAAAAAGTGGCATAAAAATGTGTAAAATAAAGTCCAGCAAACACAGCGCTCCAGGCTCCAGACTCCATTTCAGTCAATGGAAAGCGAAATATATCACTAATGCTACGTACACACATGCGACAATGATCGTTCGTTGTGAACGATAAACAAACTTTTAATTGATGAAAGAACGACCTGAGTAAAGTTAGTTTTTAAATGTGTGTAACGATCTGATCGTTAGAACGAACGTTACATCACAGAAAGCAACTATTGCGCCTGCGCATAAAAATGAGAAGTTTCAGGGAGAAATAGTGAAATGCGCATGTCAAGCCTGGTACGAACGATCGTTTCCAACGATGTACTACTTTTGCAAACGATCGTCGTTGGTTAAAATCCGCCGAGACAGAACTTTCTTTTGTAGCGATTTGGCTCGTTCGTCGTTTGCCTTAATAGTCGGTGGTTCGTTTTTTGTAACGATCGTCGTTGGTAAAGATCGGGGAACGATCGTTACAAACGACTATAGTCGCATGTGTGTACGCACCTTAAGTACTAGTAGGTGATATAAAATCACTAGTTAAGATTTTAGAAATAAGGAACCCCTTTTTTTGTGAATTTTGTTTTGTTGCGGTAATTTTGCGGACCTTTACCGCACTTTTCACGCATGCGGGTAAACAAGGCATATAATTTTACACATGCTGTAAAGAACCATGCGTAAAATTTGGTGAATGTCAAGATGGCCTTATTTCAGTCGGGAACTTACCACAAGTGCATTTACACATGCGGAAAATGATTGTGAATAGGGCCCAATTGTGTTTTATATGCGTGTGTTTTAAAAAAAAAAACGCTGGCTTTGCTGCATTTAATGCAAAAATGCATAAAAAACGCACATAATGAAAGTCAATGGGAATGCAATGGTATACGTTTTCCATGCGTTTTTATGTGCGTTTTTTTCCCAACAAAAATTGTTTTGTGAGGTATTTCCGCTTCCTGTTGTCTTCCTAGTGATTTGCATAAATTGAAATATAAAAACGCATTAAAAATGCATAAACAAAAGGCATATGCGTCTTGTATATGCGAACCGCAAATGCATTAAAGCGCACGCAAAATGATTGGAAAACGCATCTGCGGTAAAAAAAAAAACGCAAGCGCACCAAAAATGCAATAAAAACGCACAAAAACCGCACCCAACATAAAATGAAAACATGATATAAAAGGCAGCGTTTCATGTTTGTTCCAACGCAGACTAACGCACAGCAATACAACGTCTGTGCGACATTCACAGTGCACTTGTTGCGTTGTGTGTAACGTGTAGCAATATTTAGACAGATGTAGCAATACATCTGCTGCGTTATGATGTGTGTTGCACATGCTCAGTAATGTTTTGTTTTTTTAAGGCTGCTTACACACAGGGACGTTACAGGCAAACGTTAGTGCGCCTGTATTGTTCCCCCAACGCACAGCAATGTAACACAAGTGGGCTGTTCACACAGCCCACGTTGCGTTACATGCAACGCTGCACGTTCTCCAGAAAGTGCAGCATGCTACGGCGTTGGAGCGGCTATAGCCGCGTTAGACTGTTTGCACATGCGCAGTGGGGGGCGGAGAGGAGGCGGGGAGAGCCAGCTACAGTAGCCGCGCACATGGCTACTTAATATTCACTGCACTGGCGGCCGCTGATTGGCCGGCGGGACCACATGATGCGGAGTGTCTCGCTCCGCATCACGTGGTCCCGCCGGCCAATCAGCGCCACTCTGGGAGACCTTATAGGACTCGAGCCGCCTAACGCGGCTCACTCTACCGTCGGCTCTTGCAGCACCATACGTTGTGTTAGGTGCACGTTATGCGACCTTAACGTGCCACCTAACACAACGTCTTGGTGTGCAAGAAGCCTAAATGTAACGCATGCGCCGTTTTCATTCCATCACTGTGCGACGAAAATAGTGCACCAAACGCAGGGCTAAAAAACGTCCAAGTTATAGTCTTTCAGTGTGTTGCATTAGGAAAACGTTATGCGACCAAAACGCAACATCCCTCTGTGAGAGAGGCCTTAGGGCCTTTTTCCACTACCTTGCGATTCGTGATTTGATTCTGATCGCAAATCGCAAGGTACATTAAACTCATGGAAACTGCAGCAGCAATTTCCATTAGTGCGATCCGATTGAGATGCCATTTTGGTCAAAGCGCAATCGTCGTCCTGTTGCGTTTTGTATGCGATTGAGCTGTACTATAATGAGTAGAGAAGCTAGTAGTAGTAGTAGTAGTAGTAGTAGTAGTAGTAGTAGTAGTAGTAGTAGTAGTAGTAGTAGTAGTAGTAGTAGTAGTAGTAGTAGTAGTAGTAGTAGTAGCAGCAGTAGCAGCATTTTATAGTGGAAAAGAGCTAGTTGTGATTGGCCAGACTCCAAACAGGATATGTTTTGCATTACATTTGTATGCCAGTTCAAATAGTGCAGACGAGGTATGATCAATGATATGCAAATACTTCAGATTTTATGCAAATTCATGTAGATTTGTATGCAAATATATACAGTTTGAAAATGGACCAATGGAGTCCCACCCAGGTTTAAATTGATTGGTTCAATTTCAAGCTGCAAATATTTGCATAAAACGTACATAAATTTGCATGAACTGGAAAGTATTTGCATCTCATCCCTCCTGCAGAGTAGTGCTGGCTGGTGAAATGCTATCTATATGGGAATGTCTGCAGCTGGATCAGATGCTGGGGATTTACATAACTCCGCCTCCAGACTGCATAAATTACTGTAAAATTAACATCGCATTTGCATACAACTGGTATTAGTAACATCTCATTAACCAACTGCAGTGCAGAGAAACTGCAGCAACTGTGATACACACGTTCAACTATGATTGGCCAATCCCTGACCAATTTTCCCCCCTCCATGTAGTGTGGGGGTTCACCTACCCACTCTGCTCATAGTATTCGATATCTGATGACCCTGATACTACATGGATGTGGGAAAATTGGTCAGGGATTGGCCAATTATAATTGTAAATGTGTAGCAGGCTTTAAGGCAGTGAGAACAACCAATCAGGTGTACTCTGTGCAATGAAAGGCTCTGATTGGCTGTCCTGGGCTCAAACTGTGTCCCACTCTCCATGCTCCCGTTTTGCTAACTTAAAGACCCCACTAACGATACAATTTCCAGAACGATTGATCGTCCGACTTGGCCATTGCAATTGATTGGAAACGATAGATCGCGGGCCACCTGGAAGGGCAAAATGATAACCAATCCGATCCAACCAAAGGAATCGTTTCCAAGATTCAGATCCACAAAGTGATTGATAAAATGACAAAACGATTGATAGATCAATTATTCGTCAGCGATTCACACGATAAACGGCACCTCATCTGATCGGTCATTCAGGAGATTGTACCAGTAAGGCCCTGTTCACACCTAAAATCACAAAACGCTAGCGATTACCTCTAGCGTTTTGTGGGAGTGATTTTTCTGCGATTATCATGAAGAATCACTGGACACAGTAGCGTTTTGGGAGCGATCGCGATTAGTGGTTCTATACATGCTAATCGCGATCACTCAAGAATTGCCGCCAAAACGCTGCAGGTAAAGCATTTGCGATTATCACTAATCGCAAAACCCCCACGATCGTGGTAGTGAGAACACTGCCATTGGATAACATTTGCTATGTGTTTTTAAAAACCGCTAGGTGAGCAGGAATTGCGCCATTCCCGCTCAGATGTGAACGGGGCCTAAAAGGCACCCTTAGAGCTCACTGACAGTACAATTTTCAGCAAAGCATTGTCAAGGCGATCAGATAAATGCGATTGGCAGGCAATTAACCTTGTGGATATCCCAAATCAGCTGTGAATGCTTTTAATATCGGTCAATCGAAAAAAACAAACCCTTTTTTTATAATTAGTTGAGATGGAAAAGAAGTACAGATTGGTTCGTTGATGGTGAAACAATCGATGTATTACCACATTTATCTGATCACTTTCAGAGATTGTACCTTAAAGGAGTTATCAGGCTAAAGTACCGGGGGCTTCCTCCAGCCCTAAGCTCCCAGCATGTCCCGCGCTGCAGCTCCGTCCCGGTCCCCGGCGATGACATCAGGGTGACCTCCAGGTCGGCCTGTACTGCGCCTGCACAAGCGCCGCTGTCAATCACCGCCACGTGGGCCGGAGCGGACTGCGTAGACCAGGACGGAGCTGCAGCGAACGGCTGCAGGGAGAGCTGCGGCGAGGGACATGCTGGGAGCTTGAGGCTGGAGGAAGCACGTAAGTAGCGCTTATTTTCTTACTTTAGCCTGATAACTCCTTTAAGAGCTTGTTCACTGTGAGCATTTCTGTTTTTTTTATACGCTGGCGATTTTAGAAACTGCCCTAAAAGTGCTCGTGCAATGAGTGTTCACATACGAGTGTTTCGATTGCTTTGCGATTGCAAAACCGATACCTGTACCATTTTCTGAGCGCTTTGGCTCAATGGAAAGTATAGTGAAATCGCAAAGTGCTTGGAAAAGCGCTTTGTATAGCGATTTCCGGAGCGCTTATATGAACACATTGTATTTATTAATTTCCGAGTCAAAGAGTTCACTTCCTGAGTAACGTCAGGAAGTGAAAATCTCATCGCTCATCAAAAGCGCTTTTCTAAGCTCAAATGCAGGGAAAGGGGCTTTTAGAAAGCTCACTAAATCAGTCAGTGCTTGCGATAGTGCTGGCGATTTATAATGGGAACAAGGCCTAAGGCTACTTGCACACCAAGACGTTGCGTTAGGTGCCACGTTAAGGTCGCACAACGTGCCCCTAACGCAAGGCCTGGTGCTCTTCGATGTGGACGTCAGAGTGAGCCGCGTTGTGCAGCTCACTCTGGCGTCAGTGATGCCGTGATGCGCACTCTTGGAGCATGCGGCATCACGTGGACCCGCCCGGCCAATCGCCGCACAGAGCGGCCGCACCAGGAAGTAAACACTGCACGTCACTGAGTGCAGTGAATATTAATTAGCCATGTGCCCGGCTGCTCTCCGCTCCTCCCCAACAGGACTGAGCATGTGCAAACAGTCTAACGCGGCTTAAGCCGCTCTAACGCCGTAGCATGCTTCACTTTCACTACAACGTGCAGCGTTACATGTAACGCAACGTGGGCAGTGTGAACAGCCCACTTGTGTTACATTGCTGTACGTTGGGGGAGCGTTACAGGCTGCACTAACGTGCGCCTGTAACGTCCCTGTGTGCAAGCAGCCTAAAGGTACGTACACACTTTCAATTATAATTGGCCAATCACTGACCTATTTTACCACCACTGTGTAGTAGTAACGGTTACTGACACAATCTGCTCATAGTATTTCATGTCTGCTGAACCTCATACTACACAGAGGTGGTTCATTCACTTTCATTAAAATCTAAAAAGTGAATCAATCACAAAGCGCTCAGAAAATCGCTTTTAGTGTGGATCCGGCGCAATTTTTGCGCGATTTCAGAGGGTAGCGATCAGCCAGTGATTGGTGGGTAATAGGGGGTTTTTCTTTGAAAAATGAAGGGAAAAGCGCTCAAAAATTGCTGCACTAAAAAATAAAAAAGCGAATTTGAAGCATTTACATACTTATGATAATCAAAATTGTGGCAGTGATAATACTAACTGGTAGGACATACACTCCCAATGAACAAGAAAATCGCGTACGTTAAAAAGGGGCGCTGGGAAAAAAGGGCACCGGGTTTTAAACGATAAACATGGATAACATTTAAAAATATAATGTACTATATTTCGTTTAAAAATAATGTTTTATAAAGTTATAAATCATTAAATAATGTGCATGAAATTGGCAATTGTGAAAACGTTAATCTTCCGTTTAAAAAGTGAAACGTATAATAACGTTTAAAAAAAATTAGTAAGTAACCCTCCCTGTACCTACCCCTAACCCCTAGACCCCCCTGGTGGTGCCTAACCCCTAGACCCCCGTGTTGGTGCCTGAACCTAAGACTCCCCTGATGGTGCCTAAACCTAAGACTCCCCTGATGGTGCCTAAACCTAAGACTCCCCTGGTGGTGCCTAAACCTAAGACCCCCCTGTTGGTGCCTAAACCTAAGACCCCCCTGTTGGTGCCTAAACCTAAGACCCCCCTGGTGGTGCCTAAACCTAAGACCCCCCTATGATAAGCATTAATAACGTGTGAAAAAAATAATGTGCTGTTTTTCATTTAAAAATAATGTTTTAAAAAAGATTGTACTGTTTTTCGTTTAAAAATAATGTTTAAAAAATTATAAATCATAAAATAATGTGTAATCATGAGAAGCAGTTATAAAACAGTAAAAGTCTCCGGGCGCCGCTTATAAAACGTTATTTTTCTCCGGCGCCCTTTTTTCCTGTCGGGCGCCCATTAAACAATATTTATTATAGGAGTGAATGGCGGCGCCCGATTTGTCCACTTGCCTCAGGCGCCCGAATTTACTGTTACCAAGAAAATCACATATTGATTATTATTAAATGTATCAAATTTTATGAATTTTAAAAAACTCCAATCATTAAAAATATATTAAAAATACATGGGATGGCCACCCGTCACGACTCAGCCACTCGAATCACCACACTCCACACAAGCAGGTACTCACCGGCATCTAACCCTAAGGCTGCTTCCACACAGAGACGTTACAGGCGCACGTTAGTGTAGCCTGTAACGCTCCCCCAACGCACAGCAATGTAACACAAGTGGGCTGTTCACACAGCCCACGTTGCGTTACATGTAACGCTGCACGTTCTCCGCAAAGTGCGGCATGCTACGGCGTTGGAGCGGCTATAGCCGCGTTAGACTGTTTGCACATGCGCAGTGGGGGGCGGAGAGGAGGCGGGGAGAGCCAGCTACAGTAGCTGCGCACATGGCTACTTAATATTCACTGCACTGGCGGCCGCTGATTGGCCGGCGGGACCACGTGATGTGGAATGTCTCGCTCCGCATCACGTGGTCCCGCTGGCCAATCAGCGCCACTCTGGGAGACCTTATAAGAATCGAGCCGCCTAACGCGGCTCACTCTACCGTCGGCTCTTGCAGCACCATATGTTGTGTTAGGTGCACGTTATGCGACCTTAACGTGGCACCTAACGCAACGTCTTGGTCTGCAAGTAGCCTAATAGCAGGAAAAATAGCTGAAAAAATAGCAGGGTCAATTCAATTGCATGCGAAAGGCATGTGATCCCCATATATAAAACAGGGGCTGACAGCAAGTAAAGTCCAACAGCGTTAGCAGTAGCACAAGCCTACTCGTTAGTATTGCAAAGGGTCATGCAGGTCATCCCTCATTGCATAGCAGGAAAGATAGATGTCTGTCTGTCGGCCATAAAAAAAAAAAGATTTTTGCGCGATTTCAGAGGGTGGCGATCAGCCAGTGATTGGTGGGTAATAGGAGGTTTTTCTTTGAAAAATGAAGGGAAAAGCGCTCAAAAATTGCTGCACTAAAAAATAAAAAGCGAATTTGAAACATTTATATACTTATAATGGAAGCGATATCGCTTCAAAAACGGAATTTTAAAAAATCGCAAATTGCCTAAATGAGAACAGCTCTATTGAAATACATTGCTGAAGCGCATTTCCAGCGATTTGCCTGATCGCCAGCGATCCAAAACTCTGCCAAAATCGCTAGAAAAGCGCCTAGTGTGAAGTAGCACATAGTGTTGGGCCGGCCTTAGCGAATGATCATTATATACGACAAACGAGTGATATCGGTAAGAGAAAAATATGTGCTGGGACAGATGATACTGAAGGATAATTATTTGAAAAGATGTATATAGTGTATAGATGTCGTTAGATAACGATTGTTCGCGCATGCGCAGAATCCATCACCCAACAGGCTTTAATGCTCCTTTCGTAGGTGCGTGCGACAATCGCTAATGATTGGTCGTTTCAACATTAAGTCAGTTGTGAAGGTCGTTGGATGAATAGCTCAGCATTCCGGTTGTGGAACGGTTGTTTGTCTGCTAATTATCTGCTGTTAGGAAGGATAGTAGTCTGAAGTCTGTACTTAGCATAGCAGTATGAGAGTTTAGCTGCACAATCTGCTCTTAGTAGTAGAAATCTGTTGGAACTCACACTACATGGAGCAGGTAGAATTGGCCAATCATTAGCTAATCAAAATTGGATGTGTGTGCGCACCCTTAAACCTGGTACATACTTTCAGTTATGATTGGCCAATCACTGACCAATTTTACCCCTCCATGTAGCACGAGGGCCAACAGATACTGAATACTATGAGCAGAAATTGTGTAGATAATCTCTCATACTGCATGGAGGGGGTAAGATTGGCTAAATATTGGCCTATCAAAGTTGGAAGTATGTACCAGGCCTCACACACCCCTGAACAGCACCAGCCAGAAGTGTGGATCTGGGCTGGATTCCTCGAGCAGCAGTGTGGCTGAGGCTGTACAGATGTGTTAGCAGCCCGCAGGCTAGCGGTGTGTTCTGCTGCTATGCTGGGGGGAGGGGAGGGGTGACGAGGCAATGTATGAGTGACGTCACACACCCCTGAACATCACCAGCCAGAAGTGTGGATCTGGGCTGGATTTCTCGAGCAGCAGTGTGGCTGAGGCTGTACAGATGTGTTAGCAGCCCGCAGGCTAGCGGCAGGGCCGGGCCGAGGCAGAGGCTGGAGAGGCTCCAGCCTCAGGGCGCAGTGGAGGAGGGGGCGCACAATTCATTCATCGGTCATTCCCAATTGTGTTTGAAGCAGAAAGAAATAAGAAAAGAGGATACATAGCAGTGACTGCAAGTCAGATAACTAGATATTAAGGTGTTGGGGAGGTTGGGGGCCTTGTGGCACCTATTAGTCTAATAGCAATCAGTGTCTGACGGCTGGGGTGGGAGGGATGGGGGGGGCGCACTTTGGTGTCTCAGCCTTGGGTGCTGAAGGACCTTGTCTCGCCTCTGGCTAGCGGTGTGTTCTGCTGCTATGCTGGGGGGAGGGGAGGGGTGATGAGGCAATGTATGAGTGACGTCACACACCCCTGAACATCACCAGCCAGAAGTGTGGATCTGGGCTGGATTCCTCGAGCAGCAGTGTGGCTGAGGTTGTACAGATGTGTTAGCAGCCCGCAGGCTAGCGGTGTGTTCTGCTGCTATGCTGGGGGGAGGGGAGGGGTGACGAGGCAATGTATGAGTGACGTCACACACCCCTGAACATCACCAGCCAGAAGTGTGGATCTGGGCTGGATTCCTCGAGCAGCAGTGTGGCTGAGGCTGTACAGATGTGTTAGCAGCCCGCAGGCTAGCGATGTGTTCTGCTGCTATGCTGGGGGGGGGGGGGGGAGGGGTGACGAGGCAATGTATGAGTGACGTCACACACCCCTGAACAGCACTAGCCAGAAGTGTGGATCTGGACTGGATTCCTCGAGCAGCAGTGTGGCTGAGGCTGTACAGATGTGTTAGCAGCCCGCAGGCTAGCGATGTGTTCTGCTGCTATGCTGGGGGAGGGGAGGGGTGACGAGGCAATGTATGAGTGATGTCACACACCCCTGAACATCACCAGCCAGAAGTGTGGATCTGGGCTGGATTCCTCGAGCAGCAGTGTGGCTGAGCCTGTACAGATGTGTTAGCAGCCCGCAGGCTAGCGATGTGTTCTGCTGCTATGCTGGGGGGGGGGGGGGGGAAGGGGTGACGAGGCAATGTATGAGTGACGTCACACACCCCTGAACATCACCAGCCAGAAGTGTGGATCTGGACTGGATTCCTCGAGCAGCAGTGTGGCTGAGGCTGTACAGATGTGTTAGCAGCCCGCAGGCTAGCGATGTGTTCTGCTGCTATGCTGGGGGGGGGAGGGGTGACGAGGCAATGTATGAGTGATGTCACACACCCCTGAACATCACCAGCCAGAAGTGTGGATCTAGACTAGATTCCTCGAGCAGCAGTGTGACTGAGGCTGTACAGATGTGTTAGCAGCCCGCAGGCTAGCGATGTGTTCTGCTGCTATGCTGGGGGGGGGGGGGGGGAAGGGGTGACGAGGCAATGTATGAGTGACGTCACACACCCCTAAACATCACCAGCCAGAAGTGTGGATCTGGACTAGATTCCTCGAGCAGCAGTGTGGCTGAGGCTGTACAGATGTGTTAGCAGCCCGCAGGCTAGCGATGTGTTCTGCTGCTATGCTTGGGGGGGGGGGGGGGGAAGGGGTGACGAGGCAATGTATGAGTGACGTCACACACCCCTGAACATCACCAGCCAGAAGTGTGGATCTGGACTGGATTCCTCGGGCAGCAGTGTGGCTGAGGTTGTACAGATGTGTTAGCAGCCCGCAGGCTAGCAGTGTGTTCTGCTGCTATGCTTGGGGGGGGGGAAGGGGTGACGAGGCAATGTATGAGTGACGTCACACACCCCTGAACATCACCAGCCAGAAGTGTGGATCTGGACTGGATTCCTCGGGCAGCAGTGTGGCTGAGGCTGTACAGATGTGTTAGCAGCCCGCAGGCTAGAGATGTGTTCTGCTGCTATGCTGGGGGGGGGGGGGAGGGGTGACGAGGCAATGCATGAGTGATGTCACACACCCCTGAACATCACCAGCCAGAAGTGTGGATCTGGACTGGATTCCTCGGGCAGCAGTGTGGCTGAGGCTGTACAGATGTGTTAGCAGCCCGCAGGCTAGCGATGTGTTCTGCTGCTATGCTGGGGGGGGGAGGGATGACGAGGCAATGCATGAGTGATGTCACACAGCAGGTGGGGGGGGGGCAATGCTCTCGGCCAGCACTCGGTTGAGTCACCTGCAGGCTGAGGTGTCGGGGAGCCTGGCACATACATCCAATTTTAATTTTACCATCTTCATGTAGTAAAGAACTTAAGCCTGGTACATGTAACGATCGGTGTCTGCACGCAGAGAGAATCTGATTATTGGTGATCTGCAGTATCACCAATAATACAGATATAGTACTAACCTCTGGACACCTGTATATAATCGTGAGTATTTGGTGTAACAGTATGACTTTGAGTAACGCACCTGATGAGCAGGTGATCTTGGGCAGTATGGGCAATACTGCTCTTAGAGAGTACAGAAACCTTCCAGCAGCCTGAGACTCTCCAAGGGGTGGAGTCAGGCTGGAGGTAGGAAGGACCAGAGAATGAGTGACACCCGCAGGTGGGTGTCACTGACAGATCTGGAAACTATCTCTTAAGGGGAGAGATAGCTCTCGAGGTCGGGCAAGCCAGGTCGGCAACACACGGACAGACAAAGTACAAAGACAGAAAACTGATTCGGTATCCAAGGCAGGCAGGGTTTGGCAACGGAATATCAGATATGCGTGGTACCGAATCAGAGAGCAGAGGAATAGTCAGGAAAGCAATAGATCATAACAGATATCAAACAATGCCTAGTCTTGGGTGTGAGGTCCGTGGTCTCTACACCCTGGAACTAGTCTGAAGTATAACAGAATGATAACAATATAAGTAATCTGGCTCAGTGTGAATTCCCAGGTCCTCCTGGTTCAAACACACTGTTGGATCTGACTAAGGTCTGAGTGCTTCCACGTAGTGTTTGCAACGGCAGACAACTTGTGAGTGGCCAGCAGTAACTATATATAGAGCAGCGCTCTCTGGCGCCACCCATAAGTGATGAACCAATGGTTACCAGCTCTGAGGTCAGCTAACCAGCCTGGTCAGCTGATCCCTCCTTGGCCATCATAAAAGTTCTGCCTCTCAGCGCGCGCGTATTCCTGAACCTATGTGCACTAACAGACTCAGCCACACCAGATGCACTCTGCTGCGTGCAACCCGCCGCGCTGAACGCAGAACCAGCCGCCTTGCTGTCCATACATGCGGCGGCCTTTCCGCGTTCTTTCAGATTACCAGACTCACGCTTCCGCGTGCAAACCGCCGCGCCGGACGCGGAATCAGCCGCCTTGCTGTCAGCACACGCGGCGGCTTTTCCGCGTTCTCTCACAGTACACACTTTAAATTCTCATCGGCCAATCACCGACCAATTTTACCCCCTCCATGCGGTATGAGGGTACCTGCACACTCTACTCTTAGTATTCAATATCTGCTGACCCTCGTACTACCATTCAAAACCTGTTATTCCTCATGCTACGTGAAGGTGTTAAAATTGTCCAATCATTGCCTAATAAAAATTGGATGTGTGTATGCATCTTCAGAAGAGAGAGTTGTCCAAAATTGCACGTACTTCCATTACAGGGTAAAGCTTGTGTTCAATGTAAAGTTGTAACGATCGGTGTAACACAGAGAGGGTCTGATTACCGGTGATCTGCAGTATCACCGAGAATGCAGATATATACCCGATTATTGATGATCTGCAGTATCACCGATAATCAGACATATCTCTAACCTCTGGACACCTGAGTAATATGAGTGTTTGGTGCAACCGTACACTTTGAGGAGAGCACCCGTATAGAGGATACTAGGCAGTACGAGATACTGCTTAGAGAACAGGTTCCTTCCACTGGTCTGATGCTCCCCAAGGGGCGGAGCCAGGCTGAGAGTGGGAAGGATCAGAGAGTGAGTGACACCAAAGGTGAAGTGTCACTGACAGGACTGGAAACTATCTCCCAACAGGGAAGATGGTTCTCGAGGTCGGACAGGCCAGGTCGTTAACACACAGACAGATAAAGTACAGAAACAGGAGACAGATACGGAATCCTAAGACTAGCAGAGTTTGGCAACAGAGTATCAGATATAGCGCAGTACCTAATCAGAGATCAGAAGAGTGGTCAGGAAAGCAGAAGGTCATAATAACAAAGATTCGAGGTCGGCACTCCACAGGCGATATAAACTTGCGTTTATTGGAAAAGTTGCAAACACGACATGTTTCGGGGTCACCCCCTTCCTCAAGTGTACATACAACCCTGACACACAGTCTTCTAATATACTCTAGCCACTAAAGTGCACCACACCCTTCAATCCAAGACACACCCCTTCTGGTCAGCAGACCAAGGTGATGTCAGACAAATTAACCCCGTAGGATCAGTCCATACAATTACTTACTGGGCACTACACATATAATGTCTACCCAGCTAAACACTTAAGGTAAACATGAGCGAAAAGCATACATAAGCCTAAGCAATAGCACAGTACTTCCGGTAATGTTAGTCATGTAATTAATTAATCTCAATCAATTTGTACAGCGACTCACAGACCCAGGGATACGACATGTTCCCTTTCTCGACCGCCCAGAAGGGGTGTGTCTTGGATTGAAGGGTGTGGTGCACTTTAGTGGCTAGAGTATATTAGAAGACTGTGTGTCAGGGTTGTATGTACACTTGAGGAAGGGGGCAGCCCCGAAACATGTTGTGTTTGCAACTTTTCCAATAAACGCAAGTTTATATCGCCTGTGGAGTGCCGACCTTGAATCTTTGTTATTGTGAACATATTGGTGGAGTGGTGAACCACTGAGTGTCTGAGCACCGGCGGACCAGGTGTGTGAAGCCTGGGTGGGTGAGGACCCCGGCAGTCTGACTGTTTGCAAAGCAGAAGGTCATAACAAATAATCAACAATGCCTAGACTTGGGTGTGAGCTCCTAGATCATCAACACCCCGGAACTGGTCTAGATAATAACACAGATGGTAACAGGATTCCTAGACTAAGGTGTGAGCTCCTTGGTCATCAACACCTTGGAAACTGGTCTAGATAATAACACAGATAATAACAGGATTCCTAGACTAAGGTGTGAGCTCCTTGGTCATCAACACCTTGGAAACTGGTCTAGATAATAACACAGATACTGACAGGGTCTGAGTGCTACCACGTAGTGATCGCAACGCCAGACGCCAGAGGAATGACCAGCACCCAGTATATATACACCAGCGCTCTCCTGCGCCTCCCCTAAGTGCTGGACCAATGAAAACTGAAAGAATTGTCAGCTGACCGGCCTGGTCAGCTGACACCCCTCTGACTGTTACAAATGCTCTGCCTCTCCGCGCGCGCACGCGTCCTTCTGAACCTGTGTGGACTATCAGTCCCAGCCACACCAGACATGTGTTGCAATGCCTCTGCTGTTTTGGATGCAGAATCCGCCGCACCGCTGTCTGAGCGTGCGGCGTTTTCTCCGCGTTCAGCAGTACAGATAGGAGTAGGCCTATGCGTGCAACCCGCCGCGTCGGACGCGGAATCCGCCGCCCTGTTCTCTGGGCATGCGGCGGTTTCTCCGCGTTCCGTCAGGCCAGTAAATGCAGGTCCCTGCGCGCAAGCCGCCATGTTGAACGCGGAATCAGCCGCCTTGCTCTGAGTACTAGCGGCGGCTTTTCCGCGTTTTTTCACAGTACCCCCCCTGAGGAGTGGACTCCGGACAGCTCCTACCCGGTCTCTCAGGATATAGAGCGTGGAATTCCTTCTTTAATTCATCCGCATGCATGCGGCAATCAGGTACCCATGTTCTCTCCTCAATACCATACCCCTTCCAGTGCACTAGATACTGTACCGAGTTCTGCACTACCCGTGAGTCTAAAATCTTTTCTACTTCATACTAGAGTTGGGCCGAACCTCCGATTTTAGGTTCGCGAACCTGGTTCGCGAACTTCCGCTGAAGGTTCGGTTCGCGTTAAAGTTCGCGAACCGCAATAGACTTCAATGGGGATGCGAACTTTGAAAAAAAAAATAATTATGCTGGCCACAAAAGTGATGGAAAAGATGTTTCAAGGGGTCTAACACCTGGAGGGGGGCATGGCGGAGTGGGATACATGCCAAAAGTCCCCAGGAAAAATCTGGATTTGACGCAAAGCAGCGTTTTAAGGGCAGAAATCACATTGAATGCTAAATGACAGGCCTAAAGTGCTTTAAAACATCTTGCATGTGTATACATCAATCAGGTAGTGTAATTAAGGTACTGCTTCACACTGACACACCAAACTCACCGTGTAACGCACCGCAAACAGCTGTTTGTGTAGTGACGGCCGTGCTGGACTGGTGCGCACCATGGCGAGAGTGCAGGTTTTGGTGGCTTTACAGCCCATATGGTCGCCTGGCTGATGTAGCTGAATGACAGAACAGTGACTGTCCAGCTGATCAAATTTGGTCTGACCACAATGAGGCAACGACCTTATTATCGTGGGTGTGCCCCCCGAGACACTCATTTAGGCGCCGGTCATTGCTTCATTGTGATACGCAAGCCCCTTCACCACGGCAAGGTAATGATCACGAAGGGGAATGGGCGCATGTACATGCCTTTTCTTTTGTTGTTGCAGCTGCCCGCAGTGCAGCCAGAAAGATTAGGCAGTCATGTACACGCACCAGAAAAATTATTACAGCGGCCGCTGCTAGCAGCGGCCTAAAAAATTCAGCAATCCACCTGGAGTCCCGGACCCTGTTGGTGGTGGCAGAGAAGGTAGTCAAGCGGCCTGCAGGCAGACATGCTGTGTGGAGGGACTGGGAGCGACTTAGTCTTCTTGGGGCAGGCCAGGCAGCCAGTCACACGGCGTGCAGGCAGAGATGCTGTGTGTGCGGGGACTGACTTAGTCTTGGGGCGGGCAGCAGCCCTCCGGGATCCATGCCTCATTCATTTTGATAAAGGTGAGGTACTTAACACTTTTGTGACTTAGGCGACTTCTCTTCTCTGTGACAATGCCTCCAGCTGCGCTGAAGGTCCTTTCTGACAGGACGCTTGCGGCAGGGCAGGAGAGAAGTTGGATGGCAAATTGGGACAGCTCTGGCCACAGGTCAAGCCTGCGCACCCAGTAGTTCAAGGGTTCCTCATCGCTGTTCACAGCAGTGTCTACATCCACACTTAAGGCCAGGTAGTCGGCTACCTGCCGTTCCAGGCGTTGGTGGAGGGTGGATCCGGAAGGGCTACGGCGAGGCGTTGGACTAAAGAACGTCCGCATGTCCGACATCACCATGAGATCGCTGGAGCGTCCTGTCTTTGACTGCGTGGACACGGGAGGAGGATTAGTGGCAGTGGTACCTTGCTGGCGTTGTGCCGTCACATCACCCTTAAAGGCATTGTAAAGCATAGTTGACAGCTGGTTCTGCATGTGCTGCATCCTTTCCACCTTCCGGTGAGTTGGTAACAGGTCCGCCACTTTGTGCCTGTACCGAGGGTCTAGTAGTGTGGCCACCCAGTACAGCTCATTCCCCTTGAGGTTTTTTATACGGGGGTCCCTCAACAGGCAGGACAGCATAAAAGACGACATCTGCACAAAGTCGGATCCAGTACCCTCCATCTCCTCTTGCTCTTCCTCAGTGACGTCAGGTAAGTCAACCTCCTCCCCCCAGCCGCGAACAATACCACGGGAAGGTTGAGCAGCACAAGCCCCTTGCGATGCCTGCTGAGGTTGTTCTCCTGCCGCTGTCCCCTCCTCCTCCTCCTCCTCCCCCAAAGAAACACCTTGCTCATCATCCTCTGAGTCTGACTCGTCTTCTGCACACGACTTCTCTTCTTCCTCCTCCTCCCCCCTCTGTGCTGCCGCAGGTGTTGAGGAAACAGCTGGGTCTAATGAAAATTGGTCCCATGCCTGTTCCTGCCGTAACGGTTCCTGGTCACGCTCATTCACAGCTTCATCCGCCACTCTACGCACAGCACGCTCCAAGAAGTAAGCGTAGGGAATTAAGTCGCTGATAGTGCCCTCACTGCGGCTCACCAGGTTGGTCACCTCCTCAAACGGCCGCATGAGCCTGCATGCATTTTCCATCAGTGTCCAGTTGTCGGGCCAGAACATCCCCATCTTCCCAGACTGTTTCATTCTACTGTAGTTGTAGAGGTAGTGGGTCACGGCTTTCTTCTGTTCTAGCAGGCGGGAGAACATGAGCAGGGTCGAGTTCCAGCGAGTCGGGCTATCGCAAATGAGGCGTCTCACTGGCATGTTGTTTTTGCGCTGAATTTCCGCAAAGCGTGCCATGGCTGTGTAAGACCGCCTCAAATGCCCACAGAACTTCCTGGCCTGCTTCAGGACATTCGCTAAGCCAGGGTACTTTGCCACAAATCTTTGAACCACTAGATTCATGACATGTGCCATGCAGGGTATGTGTGTCAGCTTCCCCATATGCAAAGCGGCAAGCAGATTGCTGCCGTTGTCGCACACCACGTTGCCTATCTCCAGGTGGTGCGGGGTCAGCCACTCATCCACCTGTTTCTTAAGAGCAGCCAGGAGAGCTGCTCCAGTGTGACTCTCCGCTTTGAGACAAGCCATGTCTAAGATGGCGTGACACCGTCGTACCTGGCATGCAGCATAGGCCCTGCGGAGCTGGGGCTGTGTAGCTGGAGAGGAGAACTGCCACTCAGCCAAGGAGGAGGAGGAGGACAGCGAAGAGCATGAAGCAGGAGGAGAGGAGGTGGCAGGAGGCCTGCCTGCAAGCCGTGGAGGTGTCACAATTTGGTCCGCTGCGCCCTGCTTGCCATCGTTCACCACCAGGTTCACCCAATGGGCTGTGTAGGTAATGTAGCGGCCCTGCCCGTGCTTGGCAGACCAGGCATCCGTGGTCAGGTGTACCCTTGACCCAACGCTCTTCGCAAGAGATGACACCACTTGCCTCTCAACTTCACGGTGCAGTTGGGGTATGGCCTTTCTCGAAAAATAAGTGCGGCCTGGCATCTTCCACTGCGGTGTTCCGATGGCCACAAATTTACGGAAGGCCTCAGAGTCCACCAGCCGGTATGGTAACAGCTGGCGAGCTAACAGTTCCGCCACGCCAGCTGTCAGACGCCGGGCAAGGGGGTGACTGGCCAAAAGTGGCTTCTTCCGCTCAAACATTTCCTTCACGGACACCTGACTGCTGCTGTGGGCAGAGGAGCAGGAACCGCTCAAGGGCAGAGGCGGAGTGGAGGAGGGTGCCTGTGAAGGTGCAAGGGAGAAAGCGGCAGAAGCAGATGATGCACCTGAAGGAGGAAGAGGAGAAGGAGGGTGACTTTTCTTTTGTGTGCTGCTGCTGCTTTTGCTCAGGTGGCCATCCCATTGCTGTTTGTGCCTTTTCTCCAGGTGCCTTCGTAAGGCACTTGTCCCTACGTGAGTGTTGGCCTTTCCACGGCTCAATTTTTGTTGGCAGAGCGAACAGATGGCTTTGGTCCGATCTGAGGCACACACATTAAAAAATTTCCACACCGCTGAGCCACCCTGGGATGTGGGCACTATGGGGACCTCAGCAGCTGATGCTGAAGGGCAAGTTGGCTGGCTGTACATAGGTGGCGATACATGGTGCCGGACTCTGCCACCAGCTGTTTCTGACGAAGAGCTGCCCCAGCTTCTTTCAGCAACTTCTCTCCTCCTACTACTCTCTGACTCCCCCTCTGAACTGTCCCCCTCTTCATCTCCTCTATTGGGAACATACAGAGGATCCCTATTACCGTCATCATCGTAGTCATCCTGCCCAGCTTCGCTTGCCTCAGACAAATCCAAACTTGCACCATCAGTAGCAGTGGTGCTCACCGCCAGGTCGTGATTACGCTTACGCGTGGATTCACGACCATTTTGACGCATTCCGCCTCGGACACGAAAATCCGTGAATAGATTTTCAACCACGAAAATCTACTTCGGCTTCGCGTGAATGCGGACAGAAATCCGCATTCACGCTCGTGAAACCCGGGGCTGAAGTCGTGGTTTGCGGAAATGCGTCAAACTATGCGGAAGTGACACATTGCAGGCCAATCAGAGTGCCCCAGCCAGGCCCTAACAACCAATCACAGGAGGGGAGCTATGCCCTCCCCTCCTGAATATAAAGTGGCGGCCATGATGGAAAAGCTCTGTCCTTGCTACTAGACTGTGGTGCTGAGAGGATTATCTCCAGGCCATTGTTGTTTGAGCAAGTGCATTTATTGTGTTAAAAACAAAGCGTTTTTTTTGCTAACACTGCTCTTATACTGTACACAGTTAGCTAGTCAGTGAGTGATTGCTGTAGTTAGTTGTAGTCAGTGTAGTGTAGTGGGAGTGTGGGAGTCTAGTGATTATTTAACTGTGTGTAGTGCTGTGCAGGCAGGTTCAGTGCTGCAGTGTAGTGTGAGTGGGGATTATCTGTGTGTAGAGTGCAGGCAGGCAGGTTAGTGCAGCTGCAGTGTTCACTTGTATTTTCCAGTGACAGTTATACACTTGTACTATTTGCAGGCAGCCAGTCACACCGCCGGCGCCACCACTCTCTGCCAGCACTGTTCATTCATTCTGTCAGTGACCTTGTGCCGTGCCCAGTGCCCACTGCTCGCTCGCTGGCATATGAGCATCTCATTACACAGTGTGACATCCTTGTGTGCCCACTGCATCCTTCAGTGACCTAGTTGTATATCCAGTGCCCACTGCTGTGCCCACTGCATCCTTCAGTGACCTTGTACTGTGGCCACTGCATCCTTCAGTGACCTAGTTGTATATCCAGTGCCCACTGCTGTGCCCACTGCATCCTTCAGTGACCTTGTACTGTGTCCACTGCATCCTTCAGTGACCTAGTTGTATATCCAGTGCCCACTGCTGTGCCCACTGCATCCTTCAGTGACCTTGTACTGTGCCCACTGCATCCTTCAGTGACCTTGTACTGTGCCCACTGCATCCTTCAGTGACCTTGTACTGTGCCCACTGCATCCTTCAGTGACCTAGTTGTATATCCAGTGCCCACTGCTGTGCCCACTGCATCCTTCAGTGACCTTGTACTGTGGCCACTGCATCCTTCAGTGACCTAGTTGTATATCCAGTGCCCACTGCTGTGCCCACTGCATCCTTCAGTGACCTTGTACTGTGGCCACTGCATCCTTCAGTGACCTTGTACTGTGCCCACTGCATCCTTCAGTGACCTTGTACTGTGGCCACTGCATCCTTCAGTGACCTAGTTGTATATCCAGTGCCCACTGCTGTGCCCACTGCATCCTTCAGTGACCTTGTACTGTGGCCACTGCATCCTTCAGTGACCTAGTTGTATATCCAGTGCCCACTGCTGTGCCCACTGCATCCTTCAGTGACCTTGTACTGTGGCCACTGCATCCTTCAGTGACCTTGTGCTGTGCCCACTGCATCCTTCAGTGACCTTGTACTGTGCCCACTGCATCCAGTGATTCATTACTAGCAACATGTCTGGCAGGGTTTCGCGGGGTGAGAGGAAAGGGAGTTCAATTGCCTCAGCCACTTCTGGGACTGCTCCACGTCCAGGGAGAGGACTCCCAGCTGTACGTGGTCGTGATGCAGCAGAAAAGGGGGCAGCAAAGCCTGGGCCGAGTCAGCGGACGCCATTGTCCAAATATTTTAAAGTTTCTGGTCCCCGTGTGGTGGTTGAGCAAATGGAACCTGACGTACTCATGGACATCATGACTTCCTCCCAGACCTCTACTGTGAGCACCACTCCAAGCAGTAGCAGCAGCAGCCAACATCCCACGCTTGTTGTGACATCCACCCCAGCACCCACTGGTCAGCAGCCCTCCCAGGATGACAGCGTTCTGTCCCTCAGTCCGGCATCTGGGAACCTGCTGATGCAAGAAGCACAGGACTTACTGGGGACTGATGTGGCAGAGATTGAGATCGGGCCACAATCACAAGCGTTGTTGAGTTCTGGTGATGAAGAAGAGGGGTCTGTGTCTGGGGATGTAGGGACAGAAGAGGAGGCGGGGGAGTCAGAGGAAGAGCTGGATTATGATGATGCTGCTGATGATGACGTTGTGGACCCTAACTATGTGCAGCCTGCTGAGTCCGTGGAAGAATGGTCAGAGCAGGATGACGAGTCACCTCGGCCTAGGCAAGGATATCGCCATATGTCAGGCAGGGGCAGGGGCATCGGCAGCAGTGGGCGTGGAGGAAGTAGACAGGACACTGCTTCAGCCGGCACCACCACCATGCAACCCCCGGCAACTACTACCACACATTGCTCCGCTGCACCCTCTGCTAGTGGGGGCTGCAGTAAATTAAAGTCACCAGTGTGGGATTGCTTTGAGGAATGTACTGATGACAAAAGATATGCGGTGTGCAGGTTATGCAGCAAAAGATTGAGCCGTGGGAAAAGTCTGAGCAAGATGGGTACCTCATCCCTCCAGGGCCACCTGAGAAGCCGCCACTGCCACGAGTATGCGGACTTTAAGAGGAAGCAGGCACTGCTGGCAGGGGTTCCTGAGAGCAGAAGGCCCACCAGCGCAGCAGCATCCTCCCTCCCTCAGGGTCGTGAATCCCCCACAGCAGCAGCAGTAGTAGCACGCAAGCGCTCTTCCACCTCGGCTGCTCAGGACACAGACATTGAGGCTGGCAGCCAGTGTTCGTCTCTCTCCTCTGTCTCCCCTGCATCCCAGCGTCGTCAGACCCTGCTGAGCGACACCTTTCAGGGTCTGACCAAGCCTCTGCCTCCAAGCCACAGGCGGATCCGCAAACTAAATGGCTTGCTGGCCCGGGCCATGGCATCACAGCTGCTTCCCTACTCCCTGGTGCAGGAGGGGAGCGCCATGCGGACGCTGCTCCAATTTGGCATCCCGGAGTGGCAAGTCCCCAGTCGCCACTATTTCAGCAGGAGCGCGATCCCAGCACTCCACAAGTTTGCGGTGGAAAACGTGGCCCGTTCCCTGGACTACTCTGTGGGCAAGCGGGTCCACGTGACCATGGACTCGTGGAGTAGCAGATTTGGGACAGGTCGCTACCTGTCCTTTACGGCCCACTGGGTGACACTGATGGAAGGGAGGGAGGACAAGAGCGCATCAGCCCAGCTAGTGGTGCCACCACGCGGGATCAGGGGGGATGCAGAAGGGTCCTGTCACGACACTCCCTCAGCACCCGGAAAGCAAGCCCGCCTCGGCAGCAGCAGCGCCAAGCCTCGGCACTGCCAAGCCCTTTTAAAATTGGTGACCCTGGGGAAGGAGAGGCTTACGGCCACCAACGTCCTGGCCGCCCTCAGGAAGCAGGAGCGGAGGTGGCTGACCCCCAGAGGCCTGGAAGTGGGGTATGTGGCAGCCGATAACGGGGCCAACCTGGTGGCAGCAGTGCAGCAGGGAAACCTCCAGCACATCCCCTGCTTGGCCCACGTGCTCAATCTTGTGGTGCAGCGCTTCTTGCGCACCTACCAGGGGATGAGCGAGCTGCTGCAGGATGCCCGGGCGGTGGTACGCTTTTTCCGCCTGTCAGCCACTGCCTCTGCACTCTTGTCCACCTTACAGCAGCAGTATGGAAGGCCACAACACCGGATGATCATCGACATGCCAGTTCGCTGGAATTCGACTCTGGCCATGTTGGAGCGGCTGTGTCAGCACAGGCTGGCTCTTAGGGCCTACATGCTAGACCCAAGTGTCCCCAGCAACCAGCAAGTCCCCATGATTACTGCCACTCAGTGGACACTGATGCAGCAAGTATGCCTGGTGCTGAGTCCCTTCCTGGAGGCAACCAAGATGGTCAGTGAGGAGCGGGCCTCTGTGTGCCAGTGGGTGCCCTTGGTTTGTCTACTGGAGCAGGCAATGGACAATTTAATTGAGCGTGGGGATGAAGCCCTGAGGCAGTTGGAAGAACAGGAGCAGATGGCAGCACAGTCCAGCTCAGAGGAGGGCTCACAGCAGGTAGTGGAAGAGTTGCAGGTCCCTAACCTGAATGAGGAGGAGGAGGAGGAGCAGAGTGCAGCAGGTGTTGTACGTGGATGGCGGTTTGAGGAGGACAACGACATGGCACAGGAAGAGGACAGGCATGCGTTATGGGACAATGGCGAGGACGAGGAAGATCTTGCTGGCAGGGCCCACTTGTTTCCCATGGCTGTGCACATGTTGCGCTGCCTTCGCAGGGACCCCCGGGTGATCCAGATGCGTTCAAGGGAGGACATCTGGATTACCTTGATGCTTGATCCCCATCTGAAGGGGAAGCTGGGAGACTTAATGACGCCATCCACCACCGAGCAACGCACAAGGGAGTTGAAGGAGGCCCTTGTGCGCAGACTACTGGAAGCATTCCCCCAGCATTCCACCCCCACTGTAACTGCTCTGCCAAGCCAGCAAGAGGTGCCTGCCATTGCCACTAGCAGCACAACAACAACCACCAGCAGCAGCAGCAGCAACTGGCGCCCCGGAGACCTGAAGAGCCTAAGCAAGAGCCTGTATGCAGTGCAGCAGCCCAGAACAGAGGTGCTTGCCACAGCATCCACCACCAACCAGCACAAGCAACGACTGACCACCATGGTGTCTGACTATATGGGGTCATCCAGCGGGCTCAATGACACCGACAGCCCCGTGGACCCCTTGGAGTACTGGGTCAAGAGACTGGACATCTGGAGCGAGCTTTCCCAGTACGCCCTGGAACTCCTATCCTGCCCTCCTTCCAGTGTCCTCTCAGAGAGATGCTTTAGTGCGGCCGGTGGCGTGGTCACAGAGAAGCGCTCTCGGCTCTCCCACGCCTCTGTGGACAAACTCACCTTCCTGAAAATCAACCAGGCTTGGGTGGAAGGTGAGTTCCTGGCCCCTATTGTCGGACACAGGGGGACATGAAGTGGCTGCTGCATGTGCTGTTGTTAACTATGCCTGCCTTTATAAAGACATTTACTACCTGCCTAGTGCCTACCTTGGTTAATTTTTTGGTGTTATGGTACTACTACCAGTAAGTTGCCATGGTCCTCCTTCTGAGCTGCTGAACTGACCGCCCGCTTTGTCCTCCTGACTCAGTCGCTACTACACTCTGCGTTCACACTGCCCGGGTCGCCGGGTGCATTTAATTTTTTGGCCAGCACTATGACGCTGTGCTACTACTACTGTGCTGCTGCTGCTGAACTGACCGCCCGCTTTGTCCTCCTGACTCAGTCGCTACTACACTCTGCGTTCACACTGCCCGGGTCGCCGGGTGCATTTAATTTTTTGGCCAGCACTATGACGCTGTGCTACTACTACTGTGCTGCTGCTGCTGCTGAACTGACCGCCCGCTTTGTCCTCCAGAAGGGGCCTGGAGCGGAGCACGCGACTTGCGGAAGGCACTGCATGATGGGGTAGCCGATTCCCCGGCAGTGCTAGGGGTTAATGTAGTGGGAGGAGGCGGTTCCATGCGTACGTGCAAGGAACAGGGGGGTAGCTGGGTAGGCGCCAAAGGAAGGGGCGGGTCATTCGGCTTCTGGCAGAGCTGGTGTAAGAAGCTCCAAGCCGAACGCCCGCACAGAAATGGAGAACCTGGAGGAGTTAGTGGGCCGGATCCGGGCAGAAGCCGCTTCACGGGGCCCATCCTGGGTCCAGGTACAATTGGCAGCGATGGGGACAGGCAGAGTTGCGGAGGCTGGTGCGCCCGGGGAGCCGGCTGCAGATGCGGCGACCAGCGCTCCGACCCCAGCAGAAGGGGAGAGGAGAGCGTCCCGCCCACCGGATCGGCTCAGCCCAGAGCCTCATGGAAGGGCACAGCGCCGGGCAGGGAGCCCCCACGGGGACCCTCCGCCTCCCCCTGCGAAGCGTGTGTCAGATGGCTCCAAGGGGGCTGGTGGGAGGAATCCAACTCGCCGGCAGGGCTCTCCAGGAGAGGGGTCGTCAGGTGTGGCCCCCGCTGTCAGGAGTGTGGTGGTAGCCGGAGGTCATGCGGCCATTAGTCCCCGCTCTGCGCGGCAGACTAAGAGGGCCAGGAACAAGGATGCCAGTGCTGCGGGCGCCGCCCCATCCCAAACGGCGGCGGCCCGTTCGGGCCTTGGTGGGGGAAGGAGTTCCAGCGGCAAGTCCAAGTCGGGAGGCCGGGCAGCTGTGCCCAAGAAGAAAGGCAAGACAAGGCAGGACAGCGGGAGGCAACAGGTGGAGCATCGCAACCGGCGGCCCAGTGGCCAGGCGGCCAGGGGCAGTTCTACTTCCGAGGCTGAATCTGCAGGCGAAGGAGAAGTGGTCGCAGCGGATGGATCCGGAGTGACGGCTGGCAGGGACTTGCGTCCGGAACAGCCAGGTGAGGCCAATTTAGCTGCGGTTAGGGCGTTAGCCACAATGTTGTTGGGGATGTGTGGGGGTAATTCCGGGGGTTTAGGTGGTGGGCCTGGTTTATTGGGGGCTTCACATTCAGTGCAGACACAAGGGGCACTTGGTGGGGGGTCAAACGTTCCGGGGGTGCTTGGTGGAGTTACAGGGGGTCTGTTGTCATCGCCAGTGAATGCCTGGACGCAGTTGGCTGGTGGTTCGGGGCCAGGGGTCCCGGGTACACCGGCTCCTACTGCAGGAGTTACGTCGCAGGTCGGGGTTCCACTAGCGCAAGGTGTGGTGCAGGTGGAGGCACCGGCATCATTGGGCTTGGGGGGAGCACAGGCGGAGGCGGCGGTGCAAACGGAGACATCTTCAAGTGAAGCAGGGAAGTCTGATGGGGCTGGGCAGGTGCGGTTAGCGGACGCGGCGCATGCGGAGTTGTATGTGTGTTTTAATGGTCTCCTGGGTTCTCACTTAAAACAAGAAGTTAAGGAGAGGATTTGGAAGGGGGAGTATATAGAAATATTCTCCTTGCTTCCTCTGGAAAAGTTCAATTTAGATAAGGGGAAGCCGGACGAGAAGAAGAGGGAGGAGGAGCGCAGGTATAGGTTGATACCGCGCACTTTCCAAAATTGGTTTCAGGCGTTCTCAATTATGGCAAGTGTGATTGGTGAAAAGCAGCCGGAGCATTGCTCGGCTCTTTTTGGTTATATGGATTCGATAGGTGAGGCTCATCGATCGTACGGCGGTAACGCCTGGTTGCGTTACGATGAGCAGTTTAGACAGACGAAGGCGGTTCGGTCTGCTGTGAGATGGGACCATAAGGACATTACTTTATGGATGCGTCTCATGATTCCCTCTAGGAGCCCGCAGTCCTTTCCAACAACGGCCAGTGGATCGGTTTCGGGCGGTCAGCTGGCCGGAAAAGGAAAAGGGGTGTGCTGGCAGTATAATGATGGAGCATGTCGGTTCGGCCAGTCTTGTCGCTTCAAGCATGAGTGCTCCAATTGCGGAGGCTCGCATACAGCAGCTAGATGCTATAAGCAAAAGAAAAGCAGACATACAGACGCTGGGCACAAAAGGGACGACGCCGGTGAGGGTGGTAGAGATGGCGGGGTACCTAAGCAGGTTTCCTAATCGGGAGGTAGCTGAGTTTCTTGGGGCAGGTTTTCAGGACGGTTTTGTCATTCCTAGTAGTTGCTCGTTGCAGTGTAGCCCCCCTTTTAGGAATCTGAAATCCGCTAACGAGCACCCTGAGGTTGTAGATAGTAAAATTAGAAAGGAGGTTGAGGCAGGGCGCTTGGCAGGTCCTTTTCAGTATTGTCCTTTAGCGGATCTGGTGGTGTCACCTTTGGGGGTGGTGCCAAAGAAGGAGCCGGGTTCCTTCCGATTGATTCATCACCTCTCCTTTCCACGGGGTGATTCTGTTAATGATGGGTTGTCCAAGGACGACGCATCGGTGGTTTATACTTCTTTTGATGCGGCGGTGAGTTGGGTTAGGCGTTTGGGGCGGGGTGCGCGTTTGGCGAAAACTGACATCGAGTCGGCTTTTCGGTTGCTACCGGTTCACCCATCCAGTTTTCGTTTGCTTGGTTGTTTTTGGAGAGGTAAGTATTTTGTAGATAGATGCCTTCCTATGGGTTGTTCGGTTTCATGTGCGTTTTTTGAGAAATTCAGCGGTTTTTTGGAATGGGTGGTGAAGGACGTGTCCAGTGTACAGTCAGTCATCCATTATCTGGATGATTTTTTGTTCATGGGTTCGAGTAATTCGCCGGATTGTGCTTATGCGTTGGCCACGATGAGACATGTTTGTGAACGCCTCGGGGTCCCACTAGCGGAAGAAAAGACGGAAGGGCCAGTTACGGTATTGAAATTCCTGGGTATCACCATTGATACGATGGCAATGGAATGCAGGCTCCCGCAAGACAAGGTAGATGACTTAAGGGGGGCCATTTTACTGGCGGTTCGCAGAAGAAAGTTGACATTGAGGGAGGTGCAGTCCTTAGTGGGTAAACTCAATTTCGCATGCAGAATTATGCCTATGGGGCGTATATTCTGCAGGAGATTGTCATTGGCAACAGCAGGAGTAGTGGCCCCGCATCACCGTATTCGCATGACGGCGGATCTTCGGGCAGATCTTCAAGTTTGGCTGACTTTTCTGGAGGAGTTCAACTGCAGGGCGTTCTGGATGCAGGACACGGTGAGTAATTCAGAGCTGGAATTGTTTACCGACGCGTCAGGGTCTCATGGTTTTGGGGCTTTCTTGGGGGGGCAATGGTGCGCGGCCCCCTGGGATTTTTCATGGATTGAGGCTGGCTTTACTTCTAACTTGGTACTGTTGGTGTTGTTCCCCATAGTTGTGGCTCTGCAGGTTTGGGGGCAGCAGCTGGCAAACAGGAAAGTTAGGATTCACTGTGACAACATGGGAGTGGTTTCGGCGATCAATAATTGCTCGGCGTCTTCCCCGCCGGTGATATGCCTGCTGCGACAATTAGTGTTGGAGTGTTTGCGCCTTAACACATATGTGTTTGCAGTGCATGTACCTGGGGTTGACAATGTGATTGCTGATGCGCTTTCTCGCTTTCAGTGGGACAGATTCCGGGCGGCGGCTCCCACGGCAGAAGAGCGTGGGGTTCCTTGCCCATCCATGGTGTGGAGGATTCCCTTCAGTCTGTGTCCCAGATGATCGGGAGATCATTGTCGGAATCGTCTTCAGCAGCATACACGTTGGTATGGAACGCGTGGGATGCTTTGATGTCGCAGGTCGGGGGTTGTGATTCGGATGAGGATAGGCTGTGCCTGTTATTGTATTTCTTGGGGAGGAATTTCGTAGAAGGGGTGTCTGCGTCAGCCGTAGCAAAGAAGTTGGCAGCAATGGCCTTTTGGTTTAAGGTTAGAGGGCTGTCAGATATGACTAAAGACTTTAGGGTTCGGCAGGCGTTGAAGGGTTATCGAAAAGGGGTGGTTAGTCGGGAAGCTAGGCGCCCGGTCACGTTCCAGTTGCTTGGAAGGTTGCTGGGTGTCTTGCCGGATGTTTGTTCCTCCAGTTATGAGTGCACTTTATTCTCCACAGCATTTGTTCTGGCCTTTTTTGGGGCTTTCAGGGTGGGGGAACTAGTGAGCCGCAGCAAACGGGGAGTGGGAGGCATCCTTGCACAGCATGTGACATTGCTTAGCGATTCGGTGGTGATTCGGTTGCAACGGTCCAAGACCGATCAGTCGGGAAAAGGGAGAGATGTCATCCTTTTCCCGATCGGGGGGCCATTGTGCCCCCACGGCAGTGTCGCTAGCTTCCGGTTGGTCCGGCCTCCTCAAGCGCCAGTGTTTTTGTCACATCAGGACGGGTCTAGTTTGTCCCGTTTTCAATTTGTGGCCGTGTTTCGCAAATGTCTGGGGTCCCTTGGGCTCCCGTATTCCGAGTTTGCCTCCCACTCCTTCAGAATTGGGGCAGCTACGGAGGCGTCGCGCTGGGGATTAGGGGAGGGGGTTATTAAGCGTATCGGTCGCTGGGATTCTATGCGTTACAAATCTTATGTTAGGCCTCATTTAGTGTAGGGGTAGTGAGTTTTTTCTTTGGGGGAAGAGTTTTTTCTTTGTTGCTATCAGTGCGTTGATTTCTTGTTGCAGGTCATCCGGCCATCGTTTGGATTGTGGGGCATTCATATGTCAGTAGGGGTGCCAGGAGGGCCGATGTACGGCCAGAAGGCCGACAGTTGGGTTTTCCGAGGGCCCAGGTACGTATGCACTGGAGAGGTTTTCCCGGGATGGTGTGGCCCAGCCTTTTGCCTGAATTACACAGGTTGGCTAGATTTGATAGGGCCCCTGATGTCCTGGTGCTGCATGTCGGGGGCAACGACTTGGCCTCTAGATCGACCAGGGTCATTATTAAGGAAATTAGGTTTGATTACCTTCGTATTCGGGCTCTTTTCCCGGAAACGGTGGTCGTTTGGTCGGATGTGGTGGCAAGGGAGTACTGGAGGTTGGCCAATTCAGTTCGGAAGGTTAATAAGGCCAGGATTAAACTGAACAAGGAGGTGGCGAGATTTTTTGTGAGGAATGGTGGGTTGGCCATTAGACATGTGGAGTTGGAGGAGGACATCGGGTTATTCCTCAGGGGGGATGGAGTACACCTCACTGATATTGGTATGGATTTGTGGGCCCTGGGGATTGAGGACGGAATACAGAGAGCTTTGAGGTTGGGGGCCTCAAGGGTATAAGGGGTCATACCCTTTCGTGGTGGAGGGGTAAAAGGGGGCTCCGGAGGTCGGTTATTGGTTTTGTCACGGGACAAATCCGGTTGGGGGAAGTCACGGCATGAGGTGATTATTTCCCGGGGCATGCAGCTGTCCGCGAGCCGGGAGACGCGGCTGTGGGCCGGGTACAAGGCTGCATGTCACTCAGGTGTTTAAAGGACGTTCAGTTGGTACCTCCGGACCCCTGTACCCCAGCTCTCTGATTAGTGATTTGTATATGTTTTGGTTTATTGTTAATTTTGGCTAAATAAAGATGGGCTGCTCTGGCCTAAATTAATCCAATGCCAAGGTGGTCCGTGTTTTATTTTTAGGTTAAGAGAAGGGGAAGGGTTGTGTGTGGGGTAGTTGAATATTAAGGGGATGATAGGCTCTACCATTATCAAGAAGGGGCCTGGAGCGGAGCACGCGACTTGCGGAAGGCACTGCATGATGGGGTAGCCGATTCCCCGGCAGTGCTAGGGGTTAATGTAGTGGGAGGAGGCGGTTCCATGCGTACGTGCAAGGAACAGGGGGGTAGCTGGGTAGGCGCCAAAGGAAGGGGCGGGTCATTCGGCTTCTGGCAGAGCTGGTGTAAGAAGCTCCCTCCCTCCCTCCCTCTTTTTTGTGTGTAAAGGGGGTGGGTTAAGGGGTGTTGGGGGGTTGTATATATATTTAAAAAAAAAAAAAAAAAAAAGGGGGGGGGGGTAAGATAATAATAATAAGGGGAAAAGGGGGGTCTGTTATAAAAAATTGTCATTGCAGCAGGAGGGGTAAAAGGGGGCTCCGGAGGTCGGTTATTGGTTTTGTCACGGGACAAATCCGGTTGGGGGAAGTCACGGCATGAGGTGATTATTTCCCGGGGCATGCAGCTGTCCGCGAGCCGGGAGACGCGGCTGTGGGCCGGGTACAAGGCTGCATGTCACTCAGGTGTTTAAAGGACGTTCAGTTGGTACCTCCGGACCCCTGTACCCCAGCTCTCTGATTAGTGATTTGTATATGTTTTGGTTTATTGTTAATTTTGGCTAAATAAAGATGGGCTGCTCTGGCCTAAATTAATCCAATGCCAAGGTGGTCCGTGTTTTATTTTTAGGTTAAGAGAAGGGGAAGGGTTGTGTGTGGGGTAGTTGAATATTAAGGGGATGATAGGCTCTACCATTATCATGACTCAGTCGCTACTACACTCTGCGTTCACACTGCCCGGGTCGCCGGGTGCATTTAATTTTTTGGCCAGCACTATGACGCTGTGCTACTACTACTGTGCTGCTGCTGCTGAACTGACCGCCCGCTTTGTCCTCCTGACTCAGTCGCTACTACACTCTGCGTTCACACTGCCCGGGTCACCGGGTGCATTTCATTTTTTGGCCAGCACTATGACGCTGTGCTACTACTACTGTGCTGCTGCTGCTGAACTGACCGCCCGCTTTGTCCTCCTGACTCAGTCGCTACTACACTCTGCGTTCACACTGCCCGGGTCGCCGGGTGCATTTAATTTTTTGGCCAGCACTATGACGCTGTGCTACTACTACTGTGCTGCTGCTGCTGAACTGACCGCCCGCTTTGTCCTCCTGACTCAGTCGCTACTACACTCTGCGTTCACACTGCCCGGGTCGCCGGGTGCATTTAATTTTTTGGCCAGCACTATGACGCTGTGCTACTACTACTGTGCTGCTGCTGCTGAACTGACCGCCCGCTTTGTCCTCCTGACTCAGTCGCTACTACACTCTGCGTTCACACTGCCCGGGTCGCCGGGTGCATTTAATTTTTTGGCCAGCACTATGACGCTGTGCTACTACTACTGTGCTGCTGCTGCTGAACTGACCGCCCGCTTTGTCCTCCTGACTCAGTCGCTACTACACTCTGCGTTCACACTGCCCGGGTCGCCGGGTGCATTTAATTTTTTGGCCAGCACTATGACGCTGTGCTACTACTACTGTGCTGCTGCTGCTGAACTGACCGCCCGCTTTGTCCTCCTGACTCAGTCGCTACTACACTCTGCGTTCACACTGCCCGGGTCGCCGGGTGCATTTAATTTTTTGGCCAGCACTATGACGCTGTGCTACTACTACTGTGCTGCTGCTGCTGAACTGACCGCCCGCTTTGTCCTCCTGACTCAGTCGCTACTACACTCTGCGTTCACACTGCCCGGGTCACCGGGTGCATTTAATTTTTTGGCCAGCACTATGACGCTGTGCTGCTACTACTACCACCAGTATGTTGCCGTGGTCCTTCTGTGCTGCTGAACTGACCGCCCGCATAGTCCTTCTCCTGACTCAGTCGCTACCACCACTGCACTCTGCGTTCACACTGCCCGTGTCCACTGACAACTCTGCTGCGATGTCATTGCTAATTGCTGCAAAAAAAAAAAAAAATTACAAAAACCTCTCTGGGGCCTTTTTGGCGTCAGCCACTCATCCTCCTCCAGCGGTACCTTCGCCGCCAAGTGCCATTGGAACTCGCCTTCACCTCTTTGACTGCTTAACGCGTATATCCCTTTTTAAAACCACTTATTACCAATTAATAGCCCCATTTAAAGTGTTGATTTCACTTTAAAATCCATTTTCTCTAGAAAAAAAATTTTGGGGGGAATTTTTTATGTTGAAGTTATGTTGCCCCTTATCACCTCGATAATCCATGCTATTTGGGGGACTGTAGCATGTATGGGGGCTTTGTTATTAACGTTAAAAGAAAATCCGCCTCCGGGCGTGAATCCGCGCGTGATTACGCCATTCACGGGAAAAAATCCGCGTGGTTGCGTGGACGCGGATGAAAATCCGCATGCGGCGGGGCCGAATGCGGATTTTTTTTTGCAACCATTTTCCGAATTCGTGGATGAGGCACATCCGAGCATCCCTAATCAGTAGGTCCTTCATCCTCCTGACACGTTACATCCATAGTGTTGCCGCGTAACTCAGACATATTAGCTGGTGAAAATTCATCTGGCTGTAACAACAATGGCTGTGCATCAGTGATTTCACCACTAAATAATTCTTGCGAAGTGTCAAATGCAGCGGAAGTGGTGCTAGTAGTAGCGCTGGTGGCTGAGCAAGATGAGGTGTTCTGTGTCGCTAAATACTCAACCACGTCCTGACAATCTTGGGAGGTGATGGGACGTGCATTCTTCCGAGCACTGTACTGTGGGCCAGGTCCACACGAAATTACATTTACACGACCTTGCGCAGACCTGCCGGGTGGCCTTCCTCTGGCTCTGGCACTACCTCTTCCTCTACCTGTTTTGTCCATATCAGGTATGCACGGAGTGGTATATCACACTGCGTGCACTCACGTAGGTAGGTGGGTTCACTTAACTGCACAGGTATGCGCACTGATGCGGTGGGTTCACTGAACAGAACAGGTATACAGTGGCGGGTTCACAGAACAGGTATGCAGTGGCAGGTTCACTGAACACAAAAGGTATGCAGTGGCGGGTTCACTGAACAGGTATACAGTGGCGGGTTCACTGAACAGAACAGGTATGCAGTGGCGGGTTCACTAAACAGAACAGGTATACAGTGGCGGGTTCACTAAACAGAACAGGTATACAGTGGCGGGTTCACAGAACAGGTATGCAGTGGCAGGTTCACTGAACACAACAGGTATGCAGTGGCGGGTTCACTAAACAGGTATACAGTGGCGGGTCCACTGAACAGAACAGGTATGCAGTGGCGGGTTCACTGAACAGGTATACAGTGGCGGGTCCACTGAACAGAACAGGTATGCAGTGGCGGGTTCACTGAACAGGTATACAGTGGCGGGTCCACTGAACAGAACAGGTATGCAGTGGCGGGTTCACTGAACAGGTATACAGTGGCGGGTCCACTGAACAGAACAGGTATGCAGTGGCGGGTTCACTGAACAGGTATACAGTGGCGGGTCCACTGAACAGAACAGGTATGCAGTGGTGGGTTCACTAAACAGAACAGGTATACAGTGGCGGGTTCACTAAACAGAACAGGTATACAGTGGCGGGTTCACAGAACAGGTATGCAGTGGCAGGTTCACTGAACACAACAGGTATGCAGTGGCGGGTTCACTGAACAGGTATACAGTGGCGGGTCCACTGAACAGAACAGGTATGCAGTGGCGGGTTCACTGAACAGGTATACAGTGGCGGGTCCACTGAACAGAACAGGTATGCAGTGGCGGGTTCACTGAACAGGTATACAGTGGCGGGTCCACTGAACAGAACAGGTATGCAGTGGCGGGTTCACTGAACAGGTATACAGTGGCGGGTCCACTGAACAGAACAGGTATGCAGTGGCGGGTTAACTAAACAGAACAGGTATACAGTGGCGGGTTCACTGAACAGGTATACAGTGGCGGGTCCACTGAAAAGAACAGGTATGCAGTGGCGGGTTCACTGAACAGGTATGCAGTGGTGGGTTCACAGAACAGGTATGCAGTGGTGGGTTCACAGCACAGGTATGCAGTGGTGGGTTCACAGCACAGGTATGCAGTGGTGGGTTCAATGAACAGGTATACAGTGGCGGGTCCACTGAACAGAACAGGTATGCAGTGGCAGGTTCACTGAACAGGTATGCAGTGGTGGGTTCACAGAACAGGTATGCAGTGGTGGGTTCACAGCACAGGTATGCAGTGGTGGGTTCAATGAACAGGTATACAGTAGCGGGTCCACTGAACAGAACAGGTATGCAGTGGCAGGTTCACTGAACAGGTATACAGTGGCGGGTCCACTGAACAGAACAGGTATGCAGTGGCGGGTTCACTGAACAGGTATACAGTGGCGGGTCCACTGAACAGAACAGGTATGCAGTGGCGGGTTCACTAAACAGAACAGGTATACAGTGGCGGGTTCACTAAACAGAACAGGTATACAGTGGCGGGTTCACAGAACAGGCATGCAGTGGCAGGTTCACTGAACACAACAGGTATGCAGTGGCGGGTTCACTGAACAGGTATACAGTGGCGGGTCCACTGAACAGAACAGGTATGCAGTGGCGGGTTCACTGAACAGGTATACAGTGGCGGGTCCACTGAACAGAACAGGTATGCAGTGGCGGGTTCACTGAACAGGTATGCAGTGGTGGGTTCACAGAACAGGTATGCAGTGGTGGGTTCGCAGCACAGGTATGCAGTGGTGGGTTCACAGCACAGGTATGCAGTGGTGGGTTCAATGAACAGGTATACAGTGGCGGGTCCACTGAACAGAACAGGTATGCAGTGGCAGGTTCACTGAACAGGTATGCAGTGGTGGGTTCACAGAACAGGTATGCAGTGGTGGGTTCACAGCACAGGTATGCAATGGTGGGTTCAATGAACAGGTATACAGTGGCGGGTCCACTGAACAGAACAGGTATGCAGTGGCAGGTTCACTGAACAGGTATGCAGTGGTGGGTTCACAGAACAGGTATGCAGTGGTGGGTTCACAGCACAGGTATGCAGTGGTGGGTTCACAGCACAGGTATGCAGTGGTGGGTTCAATGAACAGGTATACAGTGGCGGGTCCACTGAACAGAACAGGTATGCAGTGGCAGGTTCACTGAACAGGTATGCAGTGGTGGGTTCACAGCACAGGTATGCAGTGGTGGGTTCACTGAACAGGTATGCAGTGGTGGGTTCACAGCACAGGTATGCAGTGGTGGGTTCACAGCACAGGTATGCAGTGGTATGCAGTGGTGGGTTCACAGCACAGGTATGCAGTGGTGGGTTCACAGCACAGGTATGCAGCCAGACAGGAACAAGTTAAGCCTAACTAATCTTTCCCTGAGAGACAGTCTGCAGCAGCTCGCCCTACTCTCACTAACGCAGGCAGCACATGAGTGACCGTAATGGCCGCCGCTGCCTGCCTTATATAAGGGGGGGTGGGGCTCCAGGGGCTAGTGTAGCCTAATTGGCTACACTGGGCCTGCTGACTGTGATGTAGAGGGTCAAAGTTGACCCTCCATGTGCATTATGGGGCGAACCGAACTTCCGCAAAGGTTCGCCTGCGGGACGCGAACGCGAACCACTGAAGTCCGCATGGAACCGTTCGCAGGCGAACCATTGGGCCAAACTCTACTTCATACTCAGGTTGGTCGTCTACCATCACAGGAGGAGGAGGAGTGGCACCCACATGGACTGCTGGTTTAAGCAGGGACACATGAAAAGATCTTACACCACGCATGCTGGCAGGAAGATCAATGGCATAAGTAACATTGTTGATCTTCCTGGTTACAGGAAAAGGGCCCACAAACTTGGGACCTAACTTGGGCGAGGGTTGTTTCAGGGTCAAATGACGTGTGGAGACCCAGACCAGGTCTCCTGGTCAGAACTTCCACTCCAAGGATCGTCTCTTGTCAGCTTGACCTTTCTGAGTTTGAAAAGCCTTCCCCAAATTACTTTTTACGATTCCCCAAATGGCTTTAAATGATTTTTGCCAAGCCTCCAGAGCTGGAAACGGAGTGGAAGCTACTGGTAATGGGGAGAACTTGGGCAACTTTCCGGTTACCACCTGAAATGGAGAAAATCCAGAGGAAGAGCTTTTCAAATTATTGTGCGCAAATTCTGCATATGGCAAGAACTTGACCCAATCATTTTGCGCATCCGCAACATAACACCTTAAAAACTGTTCCAACGACTGATTAACCCTCTCCGTCTGACCATTAGTCTGTGGGTGGTAGCCCGACGAAAATGACAGTTCCATGCCCATTTGATGACAAAATGCCCTCCAAAATCTGGAAACAAATTGGACTCCCTGATCTGACACTATGTTTTCCGGAATGCCATGCAGTCGGAAAACGTGGATGATGAAAAGATCGGCCAACTCCTGGGCCGAGGGGAGTCCTTTCAGGGGCACAAAATGGGCCATTTTACTGAAACGGTCAACTACAACCCAAATGACTGACATGCCTTCTGACCTCGGAAGCTCACCCACAAAATCCATGGACAAATGGGTCCACGGTTCACTCGGGGTGGGCAAAGGCTGCAACGTTCCCACAGGTGCCAGACGGGAGGGTTTGCTTTTAGCACACACTGCACACTCTCTAACATACTCCTTGCAGTCTGTTGCCAGAGAAGGCCACCAAGCACACCTAGCAACCAAGTCTTGTGTTCTGGAAGCCCCCGGATGCCCAGCATTCTTGTGCGAGTGGAACAATTGCAAAATCTGGAGGCGAAATGGCAGTGGTATAAACATAACCCCTTCAGGCTTCCCCTCAGGGACATCCTGCTGGAATGGACTTAAAGTCTCCGTCCAGTCTTTCCAGGTTTCAGTGACTCCCAGCACAACTATCTGTGGGACAATGGACTCTGGGTCTGAGGGCTGTGCTGTCTCCGGCTCAAAACATCTGGACAAGGCATCCGCCTTAATGTTTTTACTACCCGGAGTATACGTAATTACAAATCTAAATCTCGAGAAAAACAGTGACCACCGGGCCTGTCGGGGACTCAATCTCTTAGCCCCCTCAATGTATTCCAAATTTTTGTGATCAGTATAAACTGTAATTGTATGTTCTGCTCCTTCTAGCCAATGACGCAATTCCTCAAAGGCCAATTTAATGGCCAGGAGCTCCTCCCTGTTGCCTATATCATAGTTTTTCTCTGCTGGGGAAAACCTCCGAGAAAAATAGGCACACGGGTGTAACCTTCCCTGCAGCCCTGAGCATTGAGACAGCACAGCCCCCACCCCGACTTCAGAGGCGTCAACCTCTACAACAAATGGATAAGAGGTGTCTATGTGTCTTAAAATGGGTGCAGAGCAAAACAGTTCTTTCAAAGTGGAAAAAGCAGCCAGAGCTTCGGGGGACCAGTGGTTGGTATCTGCCCCTTTCTTAGTGAGACTGGTGAGGGGTGCTACAACTGTGGAATACCCCTTTATGAACCTTCTATAGTAATTAGCAAGCCTAAAAATCTCTGGAGAGGTTTGAGTCCTACTGGCTGAGGCCATTCCAGGACAGCAGAGACTTTAGCAGGATCCATAGAAAGGCCAGAGGTGGAAATTATATATCCCAGAAAAGCGACAGATGTCACCTCAAAAATGCATTTCTCCAATTTGGCATAAAGCTTGTTTTGTCTAAGCTTGTACAGCACGAATTTGAGATGAGACCTGTGCTATATGATTAGTATATTGTCCAGGTATATTAGGAAAAAATTTACCCAACACCACCCTGAAAACTTCATTGATAAGTTCCTGAATGATGGCCAGGGCGTTACACAACCCGAAGGGCATCACCAGGTACTCGTAATGCCCGTCGGGTGTGTTAAAGGCCATCTTCCATTCATCGCCCTCTCTGATCCGCACCAGGTTGTATGCACCCCTCAAATCCAATTTCGAAAAAATCGTAGCATTGGTGACCTGAGTGAATAAATCGTCTATCAAAGATAACGGGTAATGATTTTTAACTGTGATCTTATTCAGTCCCCGGTAATCAATGCATGGCCGAAGGCCTCCGTCTTTCTTTTTTACAAAAAAGAAACCTGCTCCGGCAGGCGACCGGGAAGGGCGAATGAATCCTTTAGCTAAGTTTTCACGGATGTACTCTTGCATGGCCACCTTTTCTGGCCCAGACAAATTGTAGAGATGACCTCTAGGGGGCATACAACCCGATCGGAGATCAATGGGGCAATCGAAAGGGCGATGAGGAGGTAGTTTATCGGCAGCTTTAGGACAAAACACGTCCGAAAACTCAGCATATTGTTCCGGAACTCCCTCCACATGAATCCTGGTCTGGCCTAAGGTCACCTTCACTAAACAATGACGAAAACATAGGGCTGATCAACTCGTTAGCTGACCAGTGGCCCAATTTATCTGGGGAGAGTGAAGGTGTAACCACGGCATGCCAAGGATGACTGTGGAGGTTGTCATGTGCAACACAAAAAACTGCAATTTCTCTCTGTGCAGCACCCCTATAGTGACTTCCACCTCTGGTGTCTGGGACTAGAGTTGGGCCGAACGGTTCGCCGGCGAACGGGGTTCGTGCGAACTTCGGTGGTTCGCGTGCGGGTGTCGCAGGCGAACGTTTGCTTCGCCTGGTTCGCTCTATAAAGCAAAATTTTTACCCTCCATTTCACTGTCAGCAGACATGTTATTGTCAAACACACTGCTTTCAATGCTAAAGAACCCGCCCTTCAAGCTAGGTCCTTTATACCATTTGACTCAGTTGTCTGCCTACACTAATTAGTTATGGGACAGCTGCTACACACTCTGCTAGGGAGATTTTAATTGGTCTCCCTCCTCCCTCCTCCCACCACCCTTCAAACCTTCAACCTATTCCCTCCTCCCACCACCCTCCAACCCTTCAACCTGTTTCCTCCTCCCTCCTACCGGAGGGAGGAGGGTCTCTTCTGGCAGGGAATTATACTATTTTAAAAGCCAGTATACATCATACCATAGCTGGGAATCGAACCCAGATCTCACTGTGCAGTGGACACGTCACCCTAAGCACTGTACCACTACAGTAGTAAGTGAAGCTAGCCTAAAATGTACCATTAATGCTCAATGCAATAGAACCATTAGGTTGCTTAAAGGAGAACTGTAGTGAGAGGTATATGGAGGCTGCCATATTGATTTCCTTTTAAGCTATACCAGTTGCCTGGCAGCCCTGCTGATCTATTTGGCTGCAGTAATAATAATAATAATCCAAACATTTGTATAGCGCTTTTCTCCTGTCAGACTCAAAGCGCTCAAGAGCTGCAGCCACAGGGACACGCTCAAGAGGCCACCCTGCAGTGTTAGGGAGTCTTGCTTTGAACTCCTTACTGAATAGGTACTTGACCTAGCCAGGATTTGAACCCTGGTCTCCCATGTCAAAGGCTGAACCCTTAACCAGTACACTATCCAGCCACTGTCGTGTGAATCCCACCACAAACAAGCATGCAGCTAATCTTGTCAGATCTTACAAAAATGTCAAACACCAGATCTGCTGCATGCTTGTTCAGGGTCTAGGGCTAAAAGTATTGGAGGCAGAGGATCTGCAGGATAGCCAGGTAACTGGTATTGCTTAAAAGGAAATCAATATGGTAGCCTCCATATACCTTTCACTACAGTTCTCCTTTAAAGGGAACCTTAACTGAGAGTGATATGGCTGTTTTCCTGTATGGAGGGTGGAGGGAGGAGGAGGGAGGAGGGTGGAGGGTGGAGGGAAGGAGGGTGGAGGGTGGAGGGAGGAGGGTGGAGGGGAGGAGGAGGGAGGGTGGAGGGAGGAGAGGAGGGTGGAGGGAGGAGGGTGGAGGGAGGAGGGAGGGAGGGGTGGAGGGTGGAGGGAGGGAGGGAGGAGGAGGGGAGAGGGTGGGGAGGAGGGAGGAGGGTGGAGGGTGGAGGGAGGAGGGTGGAGGGAGGAGGGAGGAGGGTGGAGGGAGGAGGGTGGAGGGAGGAGGGAGGAGGGGAGGAGGGAGGGAGGGGGAGGGGGTGGAGGGAGGGAGGGTTGGAGGAGAGAGAGGGTGGGAGGGAGGAGGGAGGAGGGTGTGGGGAGGCAGGTGG